>NW_010144205.1:0-2535 GCF_000699245.1 Pterocles gutturalis
TTGGGACCGAGGGACACGTGCAGGCAAGGACCCGAGTCAGAGAACCCATCTTCTCCACAAACATGGAGGCACAGATCCCAGAGCTTTTTGGGGGAACCTGCTGCTCCTGGGGTCCAGAGCAGCCCTGCCAGCCCCCATCCCAGAGCAGTGGGGTACACCCTGCCCAGATGGTGCCACAGAGCCAAAGGACCCTCCCTTGGGCTACTCCCGCTGTACACACACACGTACATGCACTCAGACACAGGCATTCATGCATGCACTCAGATGCCCACACCTGCCTGTACCTCCCTGTGCAACCCCGGCACGCACCCAGGCACATGTGCCCCTGCTCACACACCCAAGCGTGTCCCCGAATGCCCCCAAACCCAGGCCCTGCATCCTGGCTCCTTCCTGTGCTGCTGTCACCAGCACGTCAGGGCTCGCCTGCCTGCCTGGCAGCACCCTACCGGTTGCCATGGTGATGCTGCGCCTGCCAGGAGATGAAGTTTTCTCTCCCACGCCACAGCGAGGGGCCAAGAGCAGACGGGGGAGCCCAGCTGTCCCTGTCCCTGCTGCCCCAGGCTCTGCTCATCTGCCTGCACCCTGCAGTGCCACCCCAGGGATGTCCCTTCTCTGGCTGCACCAACCCAGCCTAGGCACTGGTCCCTCGGTCCTGGGCTCCAGCTGCCTCATGAGCCACGGACCTGCTGTCTGCAGGACCACGGCTTGTGGCAAGGAGTGCCCTTTCGTGGACATCTTAATTCCATCATGGGGAGCCGCCTTCCCCCAGCCGCACCACCCAGGAGCGAGACTTGCCCAGTGGCAGGCAGGACATAGAGAGCCTGGACATGCCCCACAGCGGTCCCCAGCCTCACACAGCCCCTGGCCCTGCCTGTGGAACCCTGCAGCCCCTGGCATCTCCGCAGCCCGCCAGGGCCTGCCAGTCCCCCATGCGGGATGCACCGTGGTGGGCTTTGCAGTTTTAACCAGGGCAGGGACAGGCCCTGCTGGTTCCCTTGCAGAGCTGACAGGGAATGGCTGCTGCCATACCATGCCGTGCTGTGCCATGCTGTGCCATGCTGCGCCATCGCTCCCAGCAAGGCAGGGCTGAGGTGGAGAGGAGCTGACGTAGCTGACTGGATCCCAGGCAGTAGGAGCAGAGGCGTGGGTGTGACCCGAAGGTCATACCCAAAGTGCTGCATGGCCCTGCTGCCCCGCCAGCCCCCAGCACTGGGCAGGGGTCTGTCAGGGTGCCTGCAGCAAGAGGGCTCTGTCCATTCTGCTCTGTCTCCTGAACCCCAAGGGGCTATTTTTAAGCTGCCTGGCAGCAGGGGTGGGCACCGTGCACACAGCTGCTGCCAGAGCTGCCTTTACCCCCTGCCTAGACCCTCCCCTGAGCCTGGAGCAAGGGGGCTCTGACCTGTCCTGCAGACAGACCCCGCAGACATCCCCTTGCCCCTGACTCTGGGTGACTCCCCAGAGCCACTGGCCCCATGGGACAGGCATCGGGTACACTTGAGGCCCTACAGACAGCCCCGCACAGCCAGCATGCCCGTGGCGCATCACACCGCGCTGGCTGTGCCCTTCAATGCCCCTGTCCAGCCCCTGCGCTTGGCTCGCAGGCAGGGACTCAGGGGTGTCCCCCGGGTGTCCCCAGGGTGTCCCCAGGTTGTCCCCAGCTGCATGGCACTGCACCCTGTCCCTGCACTGTGACCCTCCCTGCAGTGCTGGCTGTGCACCGGCTGCATGCCAAGCCCCCTCCCCAGCCCCTCAGAGCTGTCATGGCTCCGGCTCCACTTCAAAGGAACTGTGGCAGTGCCAGGCCCTGGCAGCTGCTTCACACGGTGCTGGGGGGGCTTTCATTGATGGGGGAGGAAAGCATGAGCTCACCATCCCAGCAGGACAATGGTGACATTTGGGAGGTGCGCAGAGACAGTGGGGCAGGGTGATTAGCTGATAACCTTTCCTGGGAGATGCCAGGTGTGTGCACCAGGATGGGGGGGACATATTCCCCCACAGCAGGGACTGCTGGAAAACAGCTCCAAGTGCCTCAGTCTGCACCTTTGCGCAGGATGGGGAGACCACCCCAAACCAGGTCCAACCAGCCCTACAGCCTGGCCACTCTGAGCGTAGGCACCCTGAGGATGGGCATCCCTCTGCTGTGCCCGCAGCACTGCCACACCAGAAAATGTCCATCCCAATGGGTGATGGCAGGACCCCATTGCACTGGGAGCCCCTGCAGAAGGGGCTGCATGGGCGGGGGGGTGCAGCATCCTCCTGCAAAAGGACAAGTCGGGGGGATGTGGGTTCAGAGGAAGACACCACGGTCCAGCTTTGGGAAAGGTGCCAGCTGGGAGGCAGGACTGGGCTGGGAGCAGATGTGGGTGGCTTTTCCCACCTCCCCAGCAGAACAGGCAGCAAACAGCACTGTGGAGAGTGTCCCCGTATCCCCATGCACAGTGCCATGCTGCAAGGCAAAGGGGCTCTTCCCCAAAGACATCCCCACACAGGACATGCCCCCTCCCTGCCCTGCAGATGGGGGCCAGGGGACAGGGC
>NW_010144206.1:0-218 GCF_000699245.1 Pterocles gutturalis
GGACGCAGGGTCCCCCGCTGAGCCCGCCTGGAGGAGCCAGGCTTCCCTGATCCCAGCGAGGGTGTGCAGGCAGCGTGCGGGCAGCGTGCGGGCTGCACGGGATCCCAGGACTCCACGCCCGGCTCACAGCGGGCATGTTGTCACTGTCACTGCGGGCTGGGTCTGTCTGGGGACAGGACCCTCGTTGCTCAGCCTTGGGGGAGACCCCAGTGCCTGGC
>NW_010144207.1:0-21412 GCF_000699245.1 Pterocles gutturalis
TAATTATTATTATTATTATAATTTCATTGTGTTAGTAGATTTAATTTCACAACTGCATAAATTGCTCATATAAGCTTAAGGACATTCCATGCATAGATATACTGACATCACTAATTATTTTAGTGCTGTGTAAGATAAAATATGAACTTTTTAGGAACAGAGTTCAAAAGGTATGGAGCATTTTTTCTCTCTGATGAAAAAAATATGATACTAATGACCCACTTGTTATATGCACCTAATTTTCTCTGAGTGCTATTACATACAATAACAAAGTAGCTACATGTTGAAAATTACTTAATCAGTGGTTTTTCAAATTCAGATGCCTAAATTTAGTTGTCTATAGCAACTGAAGACCAAGTAGGAAAACACAGGCCAAATCAAATGGTACTAGATGACAATTTGTGAGTAAATATGGAGAGCCCTGTGTTGCCTGAAAAAAGTGTTCAACTCACCAAATGCGCACATGTATTTTGGGATGAGCTGAACAGCTCTCTCAGTTCCACTGACTGTACTTAGACCAACTATAATGTGTATGAAGACATCTAACTAATCGGTAGATGCTATAGACAACCTGAATGATTTAATCTGGGATTGAATTGCTCCCTGGATATTGCTGACTACTTACACTGGAGTGCATAAACACAAAGCATAACACAGAATTATCCGTGATTGTTTGCATAGACCAACTGATACAACAACAAATTAAAAATGTACAACACAAAAGTGCACATAAAATACTACTGTTCGAACTTCACCTACACTTAAAGTAATCCACCTCGCTAATCTAAAATCCCGATGTATTGCCTAATGAACTATAAACTAACTCTCCTTTCTGTTGAGAAAACAATTAAAGATGTTTTGGAAAACACATATTCTTCACAACATTTAAAAATGACTCAAAACATGAAAACATAAAAACGCATGGATAGTGAATTTGTCTTTGAATGAGCCATTATTTCTTGATTATTTTCAAGCCATAAAAGAAACTGTATGAGTGATACTTGAAAATGGTTTTTAAAGAGCATAAAAATACAATTGGTTTGAACTTTCAGAATATACTCCCTTTTGCATACGATAATATGAACGTAATTTTGGAAGATACACAGATGAAGTCTACAAATAATGTGATGATAACCAATATGTGTTTTCAGATAACTTTCAATTTCATATAATACCTATCATCAGCAAAATGCTTTTTAGATAACTCTCTATTGAAACTTTCTACAAAACAATTCAAATTCAGAACTTCATTTTTTACCTAGAAACATGTGATTGGACTGAGGCATGTTCTTACAAGATAGTAATCTCTGCAGCCTTGAAAGTGTTTTCTGGTTATTAAAAGTTGTTTCTCTATACTAGGTAAGTTTCTCTTCTGTGAGAAAAGACAAAGACAGTGAGTGTTAGAGACCTTTGATCACTCGTTATTGCTTCTACTTTTTCCTCAGTACTTAAAATATTTTATATTTTGTCTTAAAATCAGAAAACTCTAACCTTCAATGTGTCAGAGATATCAAACATTAATTAAAAGTTATTTGAAAAAGGTTAGGGATATTATTATCATAATTTGTTTAAAGATATACTTTAGGAAAATAGAATACGTGGATTTTTTCTCTATAGATTATTTCTGAGATACCTGATTTTGGTTTGAGGTTTCAGAAAGTAAATTCAACCCAAACAGAAATGTTTTTCCAAAATATATGAAAAATAGTCTAAAGCTGATTGGAAACAAATGTTAGATCTTTTTGCAAGTTTCCATGGAGATAAAAAATTAGAAATTTGGGTCAGTATGTGCCACTGAAAATGTTCATGTTTTAAGTATGTTGATTTCATTTTAATTGCAATTCAAGAGAGAACAATATGGTCAGTCTAAACCTTTAACCATTTTATCCATCGCAATTTTTGCACGTAAAATTTAGGCATAAAATTTAATTATATACTCTTGCCTATTTTATAACAAAAGTAGAAATTCAACAGGAGATGAATATGCATCTGTAACAAGCATGATGGAGAGCAATTGTATCAAATTTTACTTAAGAGTGTTATTTACTAGTGATGACCGTAGCAAATAAATCATATTAGAATTAATTATATTTAGCTCACCAAATGTACACTCAGCCCTTTGATAGACAATGCAGGAATTAATAATCCATTATTAACTGCTGTTTTCATGATTGCTTTTGTTCTCGTAGTTGGAAAAGCTTGGTTTTCCCCTTCTTTTATTGATACTGCTTGCTAGTCATTGTTCGGCTTTCTAGTCATTGTGCATACACATACACAAACACACACATATACATGTTCATTAGTCACTCGAGATTAGGATGGAAAATATGTCAGCTAGGCAGAGGGTGAAGACTAAGAAATTTAGTTACCTCTTTACATTAAGTCTATAACCTCATGACTGTGTTAAATCTGTCTGCTAGTCAAGTAATGTACTTGGCAGATAAAAATTATATAACTGCTAGCATTTTGCCCATCTTTATAATTTTTAAAGTCAGAAACATAAAAAGGTATGCAATATTCTCACTACTGCATAGCAAATTTTAGCTCCATGTCTTAGTATCTTTTTTCTGGCACCCCATGATCCCATGTGACTCAATGTCCTGGTTTTAGCTGGGGTAGAGTTAATTTTCGTCTTAGTAGCTAAAATGCTGTGTTTTGTATTTGGTATGAAAAGAATGTTGATAACATACTGATGATTTTAATTGTTGTTATGATCATCAAGGACTTTTCAACTTCCCTTGCTTTGTTATGTGCAAGTGCACAAGAAGCTGGAAAGGAACATAGCCAAAGAAACGCACCCACGATTCCTGGTTTAGAATTTGAGCTTAGGTTCAGGATTGAAGCCCAAATTGGCCAATATTATATTCCACATTCTGTGACATCATGCCCAGTATATAAGTGAGGGTGCATTTGACTACAGTTTGAAGTCAGTGAGTGAGTCACAGTTTACAGACCACAAACTGAGCAAGCAGGATACTTGTGATTTTTAAAATATTTGTTAAAAAATTAAAATGTTTTAATTTTTTGAAAGTTTGCCTTGAAAGTTTCCACAAAGTATTCTAATATTTATTCTCCTGCTTTTTATTTCAGATTACTTAACCAAGTCACACAGTCTGTTTTTTCTTTTGAAGTTGTGTTTGTTTCAGGAATCTGAGACTTTCCTTTTCATTTTTGAAAGGTTAAAAAAGACCTGAAACTAAACAGAGAAGTTCTTCTTGTTTTAATGTGATTAACCAGACAGAATACTGGCATGCCCTCAAGTATTTTGATATGTATGAATGACTACATTTTCATAAAAGGGACCTTCTCTTTTACAGTCATTCTTCCAGCACAGGCTATAGCATAGTAACAATATTGTAACAAGGACAATCTAAGGATAAAAGAAATCTAAATTTAAAGGAAGACGTTATATGTTTTTGATCCACTGCAACAAACCAAGCATTAAAAAAACCCAAATATTTAACTGTCTGTGCATAAAGGAAATGAAATCTTCTCTCAGGTTGAGGTATTTCCAGAAAACAAAATGGCTAATATTAAAAGACTATTTGGCAATTATTTCTTATAGCATAGATGTTTTGTTGTTTTATTTGTTTTCATCTTCTATAATAGAGACAATTATCTTTTGAAAAGTAAAAGAGGCACACATTAATCAGGCTCTTTTCTAGAAATATTTATTGGATGGACAGAAACAGTATGTTTTCCAGGGAGATAATTAAATACTGCTATATTTAAAACAAAATTAACACTTAAGGGCTTTCATATGATGGTTTTGAGAAAATTAAATATCCTTCTATGATCGTTCTGAATATTAAAAATAAACTGGGAAAAAAAGGAAAGAGAATTAACATGTTGAGTGAGCATTCTAGATGAAAGTGCACAAATATGTAATTACATTTAAAGTCTCTTTTTAAAAATGTCTAAGGTGATCTCAATAATTACCAAAAAGTACAGAAGAAGTTGTATCACTAAAACAGTCAGTTGGCCTGATTGTATAGCTTACAGTTCAATATGAAAAATGTGAATATATATTTGCAGAAGTCCACAGCCCTGACAACCTGGTAGGAATTAGACATCTGGCATTGCAGAAAAAGTGGTATGGGCCTTCATGGACTGCAGGAAAGTATTTGGTGCTGCATGTGCAGATTTCTTCTCCTCATCTCTTCTGTTTCTGAAGGATGTGACCATAACTTTCTATTTTATCTAGCATTTCTAATCTTAACTTTTTATCAAAGATAATTTATCCAAAAACAAATAGGTCATAGCAGTTTCATTTGGCACACATCATACATGCATCTGACATGTACTCATTTATGTATGCAAACATAACTGCAGCTAAAATTAGCTAGATAACTTGGAAGAAAAATGGATATTAAAAAAAGAAAAATAAAGTACACACTGTAAAAGACTCAGCTCATCTAGAGAAGAATAAGGAAAATTAGTTTAGAAGTAGAGACTTATGCATAAGATGAGTAAGAATGGGTTACCAGGCCATACATAGCTGAGCGTATTTTTAAAAAGAGAGAGAAGATACTTGAAAGTGCAGATGAGGACATGATGAGAGATTGAAAACAAAGTATTGGAAGAAGGAAGAAGCAGGTAAGAAGGAAGAAAACATCCTTGGGCTGGGGTGGGGGAGGGATGAGAGGAAATTATTTAAAATCTGATTAGTAAAGCAACTAAAAAAAGGAGGAAGGAGCAAGAAAATCTGAAATAAACTGTTATAATGTAAAAAAAAAAAAAAAAAAAAAGTAATTGCTTTTGCAAGATAGCAAACGTTCAGACAGAATTTCTTCATGAAAGTGTGTGTGAGCACATGATATGATACTCACTCTGTCTTCCATGTGAGATTGATACCTTCCAGAACAGAAAACAGGTCTTTTCTGAAGGTGTTTTGGAGGGTATTTACTATTTTTCTTCTTATTATATATAAAGAAACAAAATAATTTTAAAGGCAGAATAATAAAATTTGATAAAATATCTAGAACATCTACTGACTAAATTTATTCTCTGACTTTTCTATTTCAGATTACTTAACCAAGTCACATACTCTGAAGTTTATCTTTCAGAATGAAGAAAGGATTTACAGAAAACAAAAGACATCTGTGGTTAGTATCTTTCTAGCCACCCAAGAAAGGAGGGTTAGAATGCTAATCTTACAAAGGTGAAATAAAAAAAAAATATTTTTTGCCTTTAATTTATAAAATTAATTTATAAAATTTGTAATTGTTTTCAAGTTACTCAACAAATTTTAAATAACATTTCTAATATCATTGCAGACAGGTTGATAATTTTACTTTCTGTTCAGGTATGTTTGCTATTGGTTTATAATTAAGGCATCTGAATGCCTGCTTCAGTATTGTGATGCACAATTCAAGATTTCTAATACTGGAGATTCAAGAAAGCAGATTACTCACAAATCCTTAGGAAAAACAAAACAAAACAAACCAAAACAAAACAACACCACCTTAGGAAATAGGAAACAAGCACTACAAACTACTAGTCTTAAAACACCAGCCAATAGTCTTCTCCAACTGGGTCTTAAACGTAAACCTAAGGTCAAATCCTAGGCTAGGAATTGGGACTGTGGTTCCTTCTAGCTTCTCCTGCACATAGCCTCTTACTAGCTACTATGAAGAAAGTTAACTCTGTCTCAACTGAAACCAGGACAAGGTTCTTTAGGATCCCTCACAGTTTCTACTGTTAGGTTCCAGAACACGAATTTGCAAAGGTAAATAGAGAAGTCTAAACATTTGATTTTTGTAATTTATTCTATAGTCCACAGAAGAGAAACACTTGCACAGTAATATATCTGAAATGTGAAACTTTTTCAATAAAATGAATATTAATCACACTTTGTAAAAACTAAGTAACAGAAAGAGATTAAAATGTGATTGAAAAATATGTTTGTGCAGGATAACAAATTGTGAAAGGTAGAATTATGAAAAAAAAATTAAAAGCGTGCTATGCCACTCAAGACACTGACGTAAGAAAACGAATAGGGAAAGTTTCACCAGTGGGAAAGACCCAAAGAAATAAGCAATTTGCCTGGAATTTTCCATACGTAAACCGATTTTGGTGTGTCTCTGTTCTTAGTTCCCTGACAGCAAAACAGAAGAAGAGAGGTTAAACAAGACTGTGCAGTAGGAGACTGTAGATGCTCAGATATAAAAGGATGTATAAAGACAACAGATGCATCAGTTGTAGAAAGACAAAATCAAAATGAACTTGGCTCTGCTTGGAAGTGAAAGTATCTGAAGTCACAGAACGCTTAATAGATATAAAAAAGCAGGGATAATTTTCTGTTTAAAAGGTACATAACAAGTTATTCTCAAAAGAACAGCCGTGCTTACTTACTGACAGTTCCATTGCTCTGAATTCAATTATAGAATGTATTACTAACTTTTAAAGAACAGCGTATGAGTACAGATTTTACAACAGCAATTTAATTTACCATATGATGCCGGTTCCTTACGTGGGATACATAAAATGGTACCATTCAGTATGTAAAAGAAGAGCCGCAGCTCTGTTACCTCTCACAGTTGTGTAACAAAACTGCAACCAGAACAAAATGTGTATGTCAATAACATATACCTGGAGTTGTTATGGAAGGTTTTTATATTTATTGTGATCTTATTTTCCATGTTCTAGGAATGTATTTTCTTCTTTAATAGCAACATTAAGATTGTGATTAATTACTTAAAGACAATCTAAAAATTACAAGTTTTCAAGTTGGAATCAAATTGCTTGTACACTAATGTAACATTTTTGGTAGTTTCTCCTGAATATAGATACTTGACTAGAAAAAAAAAAAAAATAGCTTCCTCTGGAGAAAAATATTGGTACTTCCTGTATTTTCAGCAAATATCAGAAATTTTTGTCACAGAATGAATCATTTAACATTGGTGATTAATGTATTTCAATGTTTTCAACAGATTATTTAGAAAGCATTGTATACTGAAACATAGTGATGTTTGGAAAGGTGACTACCCCTAAGCAGGAAACTGGTTTGTACTTTATTCTTATGCAGTCAGCCTCAGGTCAGGACATAAGAAAGGGACTGTAACAAGTATTATAATTATTATTGCCAGTAGTATCATCTAGTCAAAAATCTGCCACAACTTATTATGCTAAATGCTGCATGAGAACAGAACTAAAATATAGAACATTTTAAAGAGTATTTATTAAAATAACTCAAAAAGAAGAAAAGAAAACAGACAATTTTCCCAGAATTTCACTTGGGAACAGTAATATAACTCCTAATATATTATCTAATTATTTCCATAAAGGCCAAGATGCTCAGATCACAGGCCGTTGTTATATACTAATAACTGAACCATCCTCTTTCTTGGAAATAATAGTAATAATAAAATACCCATAAGAACACTCTTAGATAACATCCTTCCATTGTATAGGAGACAGAAAATAAAATTTTCTTCTACTATTACAGTCTCAGAAATAGGAAACAAAATAATTGTCTGTAGCCTTAAGAAAGAACTGCAGCAAAAGGAATGGTTTAGGTCTGATTCTGAATCTATGTCTGACTTCTACGGGTGAGCCTTAGTCCTCATGCATACTGATTCTCTGTCACATTCCTGGTCAGAAAAAAAAAAAAAAAATTCCATGTGGTACTGAAAAAAAAAAAAAAGAATTATGATGCAAAAATGGCACTCTATTCAGAGAAAAAGTCACTGTGTACTCATAAACTTTTTCTTTAGGGGAGAGGATAACATAGTAAACTTAATCTCCTGTATATGTTTGAGAAGAGTAACCAAGTAACCAGCATAGCACTTAAGAAATATACAAAGAGAGAAAAATCAGTACCATGGTTGTATTAACTGCAAGTGAATTTAAGAGCTTTCAAATCTTTGCACAAAGGTTTTAATTTTCATATTATTTCCAGGAATTTATTGCAATAGAATTTCAAGAATTCATTAACTTCTCTATATGGATAAAAATTGCTTTGAAAAAAGGCAAAAAGATCTGTATCCAGAAAGCAAAATTCTTTAGTCTGAAATAATGGCAAAACAACTCTTTGTTATACTCTGAAGTAAGGTTTATGCTAATTTTTTTCTTTTTTTTTTTCCATTCACATCCCAACATTTCCACCTGCCTCACAGACTGTATGCTGCCTTGCTGCTTTGGGCTCACAATAACTGAATACCACTTCTCATTTAGATACTAGGGTCAGTCAGGTAGGAACAGTCACATATCATTTATACACTACCAGATGTGATGTACATAATTATTTGCTCCCATACTGTTCCTTGTTGTCTTTTATTTTTGTTTAGTTTAAAGGTGGAAAAAGAATTCAAGAGAAATCCTGAAATACAATATCTCAGTAGGTTTCCATCTAATGTCACATTAAAGAATACAATTTTTTTTCAAGTGTCAAAAGGAAAAACTGAGACCTTTGTCAGATGGACAGTCCTAGGAGCAGTTCCTGACACAGACCCTGACTTCAGCTGAAGTACCACCACCTACAAGAGGATAGAGTACTGTGGGACAACTGATGCCTTGCAAAAAGACAGAAGTAACAGGTGAGATGTCTTCAGTATACATATCTCTGATTCAGAATATATGTAAATCAATCTGAACAGTCAGCTTGTCTTTCTTTCTCAAAAAAAGGAAAAACTTTACGGATTTGTTGTGCAGTAGAGACACTTGCACTATCATTACATTTCCCTTAACCATACATTATAAGATTTGAATTTCATAGAGGAGTTTCTGTGGCAGAAATATTTCTATTCACAGAGCTGGTTAATGCAAACTTGTTCAGAGGTGAATCTCTCTCCAATAATAGCAGGCAATAATGCCCTTAATAATTTCCTGGAGACAGGCAAATCCTAAAGTACGGGGCAACAGTTCTCTTGAGTAATAGTAGTACATATTTCTACAACAGACTGATGATTGATTTGTTACATCAATTCGATTTGATATTACTTTTCTGAGCAGTGAGCTTCCAAAGGGCAATGGACGTGTGCATCAGACCAGACATGTGAGTTCTCCTTTGCTTTACCCCTTTTTTTTTCCTTCTGGTAACTGATTTACAATATGTCAAGAAACAGAGATCCTTCTGACACACACATTGTTCATCCACAGACATTCTTCATCCAGTCATGCCTGTTCTGAGACCCCAAAATGAAACTAATCTAAGTGATGTACCTCCTGAAACAGCTGTGTAATCTTTCCATATTGGTCTTCGTTCTTTTCTCCATTCTCTTCCTGAAGCTGCTGGAGATGGCAGGGAAGGCTTTAGCTGTGGCTTTTGTAGCTGCTGCCAAAACTCCTCAGTAGGACAGCAACTGAGTTACAAAACTGCAGATGTCTGGTGTCAGTGTATTCTATACATCTATGCAAACCACTGCATATTCCAGATGTCTAGCTCACAAATGCAGAATATTGTTTTATCCAGAATTTCAAAATAACAAAATTTAAATGGGCTTAACTATCCATCACAGAATCTCTCATGGAAGAAGAACTATAGATTGATTTTTGAAGACAATCAAATTCTCCTCAGAGAAAAAAAAGCTTCTAAAATACATTAACAGCAAAGGGAGGACTAAAGAATACATCGGTCCATTAATTGATGAGATTGTTCACCTCACAAATAGGTATGAAGATAAAGCAGAGACATTTAATGCCTTCTTTGCTCCTGTCTTTAAAGCCAATGATGGGGTCTGGCACCTGAGTTGGAGGACTGTGACTGAGGGAGTGATATGCTCCCAATTGACTTTGAACTTGTACCAGATTTGCTGCTCCAAGTGAATGTACATAAGTCTATGGAGACTGATGGGATATATTCAGGGGAACAGAAAAAGCTGGCTGATGTTATTGAGAGATGTGTCCCAGTTATTTATCAGTGGCATTGAGAATCTGGAGAGGTCCCAGTCAACTGGAAGCTAGGAAATATTATTCCAATTTTCAAGAAGAACAAGAAGGAAGACCCTGATAATTACAGGTCTTTCAGTCTCACTTCAGTGCCTGGTAAAATTACAGAGAAGGTTATGCCTGGAGCTATTGGAAGACACTTGAAAGATGATGCAGCCATTTGCCGAAGCTAACATGGGTTCATGAAGGCAAAGTCATGCTTTCCTAACTTAAAATCCTCTTATGACAAGGTTACCCATCTAATAGATGAAGGGAAGGCAGTGGATGGTATAGCGGGGGAGATGAGATATTTTAGCAAAGCTTTTAATATTGTCTTTTGGAGTATCCTTCTGGATGAAATATCCAGCATACAGCTAGACACAAAAACAATATGATGGGTGAACAATTGGCTGGAGAGTCAGGCTCAGAGAGTCACAGAAAATGGGGCAACACCTGGTTGGTGGCCAGTTACTGGTAGTACTCCCCAGGGCTCAGGTTTAGGGCCAGTTCTCTTCAATGTTTTTGTCAATCACATGGACACAGGAGTTGAGTGCACATGAAGTAAGTTTGCTGATGATACTAAATTATGCTTCAAGGGTAGAGAGGCCTTATAGGGAGATCTTGACAGATTAGAGTACTGCACAATCACCACCTGTATGAAATTTAACAAGAAGAAATGCTGGATTCTGCACCTGGGTCAGTGTAATCCTGGATGTACATATAAATTGGGTTCAAGAGACTTGAGTGTAGCCCTGCAGAAAAGGATCTGGGGGTTTTGGTTGATGGTAAGTTCAACATGAGTCAACGATGTGCCCTGGCAGTCAAAAGTCTGGCAGTCAACCACGTCCTGGGGTGCACTAAGCACAATATAGCAAACCAGTGGGAAGAAGCGATTGTCCCACTATTCTCGGCATTGTTGCAGTGTTACCTTGAGTACTGCATGCAGTCTGCAGCTCCACAATATCAGAAGGATATAAAAATATTAGAATGCATCCGAAGGAGAGCAGCACAACATGGTGAAAGGACTAGAGGCCATAGCTGATAAAAAGTGTCTGAGGATAGCAGGTTTCTTCAGCTTAGAGAGGAGGGAACTGAGGGGAGACACTGCTGTCTACAACTTATTCATGAGGGGAAGCCCTGTGTGGAGTCAGGAGTTGATGATCCTCATAGGTCCCTTGCAACTCAGGATATTCTATGATTTTATTAAAAAAAAAAAAAAAGGTAATTTGAACTTATTTTCTGTAGAAGCACTAAGGGCTGGATTCATCTGCATGTATGGGGCACAGAAGCCTGATCTAAACACTCTAGGCTTTATTTATGGTCAATATACTTAACAATAACTTAATTATTCACTTCATGTTGATATAGTTGTCTAAGACTGGAAACTAAACATTCTTATAGAGCTGCTGGCTTGTCTCCATTGACTATAAAGTATTCCCAGAGAAGGAAGCTCAGATTTAGACATAAGCCTTTTAAACAATCGGACTTACATGATATGATACTGTCCTCTCTCTACTATGCTAGGAATGATCCAAACACTGAAATGTGCACTGAAACTGGCTTTGTAAGCAGGAATATCCTAATGTAATTGAGCTGTAGACATCTGCTCAGTACTCCAATTATGACTATGATAAATAAAAGGAATTCAGATGTTCAGAAAGCTAAGTATGTTAGGTACCTTTAGGTGGTTGCAGATTAGAGGCATATGTTTTACACAGAAACAACAAAACCATGAGTCAGTGACTAAATTTTTTTTTTAATTCTACTTCTAGGTGCTTCTATATATTTCAGAAATAAAAAAGTCCCATGGCCTTCATTATCTTTGTGTTTTTTAACATTTGCTTTTGGTAATCTGGTGTTCATAACTGGTGATTAACATAACTTTTCTGCCATTCCTGACCCACCTCCATCTTACCATTTCTCTAAAGAAGTTCGTACATTGAGGCCGTAGTGTTCAGATAGTACATTTAGATTTTCTACTGCTGTGTGTTGAAAATGACTCCTCCATTCTCTCTAAAAGGAACAGACACATACTAAATATGTATTTAGGTGAGTTGTACCAGTTGGCAGATGTTTGGAACCAACAAAATTCTATTGTCATACAACAGACCTGTCACAGTGAGACCATTTTAAATTCTACTAGTGTCATTATCAGAAATACATCCGAAAAATTTCTGATGAGCTGTAACACATCATATATCCAGTTTGAAAATTGCTGCCTTTTTTAAAGAAAGAGTCATCAGAGACACCAAGAATAAAAGATTTGTTTTTCTGAAGAATGTGCTTAAAAAGACAGTGCCACATATGCAGTGTTTCTAGTTTTGAAGATACACTGAGGATCGTTTTTCTTGGCCCCTTTTTCAGAGTTCCACAATAGACTCCAAAGACTCTCTCAGCCCTGAAGATGCCATCTAATCTGGATCAGTAGGAAAGCCCTTTCTTGCTGCATATTAAAAGTTGGAAAGCAGGTGATGCATCTACTTCCGAAGTCACTGAAATGTAAAATGTTAGATGCTAGATTTTATACAGTGACTTTCTCAGTCACATTATTTCAGTTCTGAATTGGACATTCTTTGAAGGCTGGAACCTGACCCTCAAGTTCCAGTGGTTTATTCAGAAATTGCTATCAGACTTCTGCATAACACCAATAAAACACAAAACTTATAATATCCATACATTTTAAAGAGCTAGTTAAGTCCTGCAATCAAAAACATATTTTAAATTTGGTCACAGAACTTCTGATATTTACTGCAATTTTTTTTCCCATGTAATCAAAAATTAAGAGATCATTTCACATACTTTTTCAAACTGTTCATCTAAATACACACTTAAAATTCTTCTTTTGTCATATCCATATATAGCTGGCTTGGAAAATCAGGTCACATCTCCTCTGAGATAAACAAATGAACAAACAAACAAAAAAAAAACCCAAATCCTTCCTAAAAAAAAAAAAAGTAAAGAAAAAATATTCATTTATTTATTGTATAGCCAAATATCAAGTAATGGCTGTCATTTTTACCATTCTGTTCACTGAAACTGTCCAAATAATAAGTTATTTTTACTTCTAATGTTTGTATTCCTTGCATGAAAATTGAAAATCCTCAGTAAAAAGACTACAAAGTTCCAGATTTTTGCTTGCCTTAAGGGCATAACTGTTTCCTTTCAGCTTATGTTTTACACCTGTTATTTCAGGTCTGGATGTGATTTTAACCACCATGTTGAAATGAGAACAGCTCCCATCATTTTTTGGAGGTGACAGATGCACTCCCATCACAAAATGGTAGTTATTGTTTCTGTTTATTTTGTGTTTCATAAGGAAGCTTTGTCTCTCTGCTACTTACATGCTGACACAATGCTGCAGCCACATAATCTAGGCAGGTTTCATGGTGCTGCTCAGTTACAGTTTAAATTCTTTTTCACTGTAAATACTAAAGGAAACAGATGTGAACTGTTAAATTTTATTTTATGCCCAAAAGAATTTTTTCTTGAGTCCTGCATTTTAAAACAGTATTAAAGGTTCCAGAAATATTTCTATCAAGTCTTTTAAATCTTTTTAGCACTTCATGGTTTAAAAAGTCATAACCAGTAAATATGTGAAAGGTCTAAACACATAGAAATATCTTCTGTGAATAAATTGCTAAAATTTTCATCCTTCTTCATTTCCCTGTGTAGGTAATTCCAACCTGAAGTTCAAAACAAAAGCAGAGCTGTGTCTGTTTTCCTTTGCATCTGTCATTTCCTAGAGAGCTACCCTGCCTGCAGGTGCGTAGAGGTTGCAACCATGGGTTCGTAGGATTCCATAATACTCAAGAACGTGAAGGCATCTATGTTCTAGACTTCCCTACTTTATTACAGATTACCACAAATACCACAAAAATCACCACTAACATGTAAACTATCACAAAAATAACCACTAGCAAGTATATCTATGATTAATAAAGATACTATATCTCAAACTATTACAAGTTACTGTTAGCAATCAGTAATACACTATCAATCGACAGTATAGAAGCAGTTAGTAATAGCAGTAACCAATCATATAGCAACAAGCAGTAACAGCAGCAACTAAATAGATAGATACGCTTTTACAGGTTATTACAAATACCATTAGTGAAGTAACTTACAATAACACAGCAGCAGATATGCTTATATATGGCATCAGTTATATGGATATATAATACCAGTATCAAGCAATTTAGATTTCAGAAAGGGCCAAACCATCCCAGAGGGGAGGGCAAACTGATCCCAGGGGGAGACCAGAGATGGGAGACAAAAATGGACAGGCTCCAGAAGTAGGCCCAGAGTGGGGACAGTAAAATAACAGATTTCACTCTCACTTCAAAAATTTACATCACAGAATCTGGCATCAGCCAGGCATCTCCAGTGAGGGTCCAAGATCTTGTAAAAAGATCATGTGGAATTATGCCTCTTTAGGAAACAAAACATACATGCAGCACAGGAAATTCTTAGAGAGAGAAGCTTCATTTTGGATAAAAATTATGTCCTTTTTGGATTACAGAGACATAAGAGGGTTTAGAACATCACCACTTTAAACAGCCAATAGATGCTGTTAACTTCAATTTTTCACCCGTAACAGCCAAGAGATTATGATGTTTTCTGTTCTTTCGGACCAATTTTATTTTCCCAGACTGTTTCCACTTTTTCACTTGGTAAGTAACCATTGTAGTTTGTTTGTTTTTTACACCAACTGATGGTATCTCAGGATCTCTCTGGTTTCTAGGTACCCGTCTGTGCTTCAGAGAGGCCAGCTACATTTTTTCAAGGATGTTTCTAGTTCCCAGGTCTAGTTCCCAGGCTCACAGCTCACAGGCTGGCAGGCAATTTCTCAATATTTTTGAACAGGTATCTTCCTCTGTTTAGTAATTTTTCCCTTCTAACCTTTATGGTTGTTCACATCCACCCATCAACACGAATCCCCTGAATCTTTCAAGGTAGCTTTCTGTTAAAACTGACCTTTTCAACATTGCATGAAGATCAGAAGAGTGAAAGAGCAAATTAAGTAGAGAGTCATTAATGATGTTTTCTATCCTAATGAAGACTATGTCTTTGTAAAGTTCTGATTATTTCTGTAATCTTCCAGCTTGAAATACATTTTAAATGGCACACCAGGGGACCATAACAGAACCTTTCAAAAATTGTAGATGCTTCATATCATTAATAAATTTTGCTCCAGTTTTAGTCAACACAATCTTAAATGAAAATTGTTATAAACACTTTCTTATTTCAAAGGTCAGAAGTAATGGATTTCTAGACATTCAAGGAAGAAAATAAATAACCTAGGTAGATGAACATCAGTTTAAATTATTGTTCAACAGCTTAATGAAGGGCATCTGAATCTATTCTACATGTAAAAACTAAAAGGAATGCAGATTGTCCCAAGAACCGCCCACAACAGAAAAATGTGTAGATAAACAAATTGAAAGTGAAATATTAGAGAAAATATGTATTGTGTTGTTATGTTAGAATATTTTCAGATTGTTAAGCAAATAGAAGTTAAAATCTGAATGTGGATATGGTGAGTAATCTATTTGAAACGAAAACTGATAATTCATTTTTAAGTTATAATAATGGTGTTCATTTGACCAAGAACTTAACAGTGTTTTATTAAAATTTCAAACAAATGTATGAAGGTTTCTTTATCTACAACACACTCCATTTCTAAAATCAACATCCAATGTTCTCCCCTTATTCACTGACTATGTCATCACATCATGGAAACCTGTCAGGTTCATCAGGCAGTGTATGTCCTTGCTAAATCCATCTTGACTGTTCCCAAACTCCTTCTTCCTTCATGTGCCTAGACACATTTTCGGGAAAAATTGATCCAAAATCTTCCCAGGACTGAGGTTATACTTACTGACCTGTAGTTTACTGGATCCTCCTTCTTGCTGCTTTTGAAGATGAGGGTGATGTTTGCCTGACTATATCCCTAGCTTGATTATTTCCCAAAAGATCTTACTCTATTCACTGAATGTCTGAAACAATCTATAAAATAAAGTGTATGTAGCCTAAAATCAGTACTGATCTGATTAAGTCCTTATTTACACAAACAGAGATTTGAAACTATCACAATCTGTTCTATAACTATGTGCTTAGAGACTCTTATTATCGTGATTAAAATCTTTAGAATATGAAAACATAGATTACTGTGCTTGAGTGGAAATAATTTTGCACTCTGATATCTTGGATTTCAGTCATATCAGCTAACTATGTTGATAGTTGTAGCTGTTTGTCAATGTTGTTTAAGAATACACACTTGATGAGAAAAGCAAGATACATTTAAACATATTCAACAGGATAAAAAAATCAGGGAGATTTAAATTTTTAAAGATCATGGACAGATTGTAATAAACTGTAAGATTATAGTGTAAGAGGAGAGGAACAAGAGAAACAGTCATTATTTATTTGTGTTACCATAATACTTTTGATTACATTGCTCTCTGTTTTCCTTTCTGTGCTAGAAAATTGAGCAGCATATTAAGTCAGTGTGAGGAACAACCAATATTTCACGACCAAATAAGAACTCTTTGATATCTTTACTTTAATCACTCTTTCACTCACTCTTCTAGTGGTCATTATCAGTATACATTGTTCCTCTGAGACTCAGGATGAGAAAGGATCCACTGAGAACATTTGCCAGTTAATTGGCTGGCAAGTTGAGTTAAAGACCCCATGTTGTCATCAAAACCTGTATCAGAAGAGCGTGAAGTGCTCTACATCTCATCGCATTATGAAACACAGACACAAGTTTATGCTTTTATTACCACACATAAAAGAAACAAACAAACCCACAACAAATGGTACTCTAACAGCCAACCAACCAAAAAACCCAAAGACATGCTTCTAAGTGTATTTTCCACAATACATTTTTGGTTCAACATTTTTTTTTTCTATTTTGCATCTGTTCAAACACTGGCATACAACTAAAATTTGATCTTGCAACACATGTAGAAAAGTAAAGCATCTACTTACAAAGTAATTCTCAGATTTCAGAGTGAGCATTTACATTCCACAACTGCTTGTTAAATAAGTGGCTTAGAAGACAATAGCTATGACACATTTATCACCTTTATAATAACATAGATCAGAGACAGATTTGGCTCACATGAGGAAATGTCTACTGTTTCAGGATACCCAGCTGAGACCCAAACGTAGAACACTTATGTAAACAAATTTAGAATAATTCCTGCGATAAGTATGGTATACTCCAGATTAGAATTAGGGTGTTTTCACAGAGTTTGCAATAACACAGCAAAATTAAATTGTGGTGTTTCTTGGTTTTCTTCCCTAATCAAAAGTCTCCTACAATATAAAGGTACTTGTTTAAAGATTATTTTTAGGCTGCATTATTTTACTTCATTTTCCTGCATCAAAAAAAGCAGAAATGTGTTGCATGAAAGTTTAGTCCATCTTTTTCTGATATTAATTTCAAACTAACAATTTTATTTTGTAGCAACTCTGTTATTTTCAAGTGAGTTACTGAAAGTATATGTGTGTATACCAGACCATTATCTATTTTACGCACATTTTTAATACTACAGAAGTCTGTAACAAGCTTCTATACTACATATTCTGACACATTTTGGGACTTACAGAACTACCCTGGTGTTATTCCCTACAAAACTTTGAAGCCAGTATACAAAACCAAGACATTAAAATAGCAATACATCCTATTTAGCTATCATATAACAATGGTATTGAATGGGAGGAAGGGGGGGAAATCAGAAAGAAATACACTGTCCACCTGCTCAAATGTAGTACGCAAGTATTAGAAACAAGCACTTGTTAAAGTGTGATGGAAAAGACTGAACCAGTTGTTATCAGCCCTTATAAAGCATCCAAAAATCTTGGTTGCTATCTCCAAACTATTGCCAAAGGTGATAGGCATAGAGCAGGTAATTAACTATTCCTACAGAGTTAATAGATAGAAGATGCCTTCCATATTTCTGACACCAGTTCAGAGTTTGTTAGCTTACACATTTTTTTTAGATGTCAGGTTTTCACAGGATGTCAGACTGTATTTTTAAGCCTCACTACCTCTGAAATAGATTATAGCAGATGAGCAGTACCTTTGAGCATAAGCATTAAATTAAACACTATCAATAAATGAACCAATTGCCCCCATTAAAGTTCTAGGCTTCAGTCTAGCATAGCATCTCTCCAGCTTTCTGAGCTTCAGGGCCCAGAAGTTCACTGAGTAGATATTGCAGGTGTGATAGATCCATTTATTCTCTCTGAGGAAACAGGCAATAATGGTGCACTGAAAGCAACTCCCTATATATATGCCTGATCCACTTCCCTTCTCTGCCATGTACTCCCTTCCCCAGAAACTAAGTCACCTGAGTTGAGTCAAGGCATTACAGCCACTCAGAAAGCAAGAGAGATTAAGAAAGTCAAATCTTTCTCCTCCCCTGCTGCCTGATTCACCTAAACTCATTAACCTTAACTGCTAGCCTGGGAACACAATATTGAACAAACTGCTCCAAGCAGTATTGTATTTTGCTTGCTCTGTCAATCTGGATTACACTTCTGGCTACCTGAGTTTATATTTCTAATTGAATTGATTAAAAATAATGCTTATGTGGTTGTGGAAAAATGTTGGTACAAGTTATGGATTGGGAAGGAATTCTCTACAAAATCTCTTCTTCTGTACATAATTTTGTTTTTAAAAAGCATATTTGTAAACTACTTTAATATCTGAAAATTACACTGAAATTCATTTTAGCTATGGTTCCTTCCCTTTCCAATATCTCTCCACTGTACTTCATGTTGTCTCTGTCTTTATACATCTTTACCCTAAAAATGGAAATACCATGTCTTTTGACAGAAAAGGTGGTTTGTACTGACACTTATAAAACTGTAATTGTTCTACTGGTAACACAGGCAAAGAAAACCTGAGTTTGGTCCTAAAGGACTGCTTCCTTAAAATGTATTTACAGGTCACACAATACAAGATATATAAACATTAAAGGCAATATTTTTATCTCAAGAATCTAAGAAATCCAATCAGTTTCACCAAAGTTATAATTTCAGCCTACAGAAATAATAAATATGTGTATATACATGTAAATAAGTAAAGAAGGGAGCTAGGAACTTTGTAGTTTGAAATGCATTTTCTTTATAACAGAAAAAATCAAGAGATCTGGAACTTCAGGAAAAATATCAAATTTCTTGACATCTCCAAAAAAAATGTGAGCCAGCAGACTAATACTATACTCCATGAATGTTCTGGGTTTTGTTTTTTTTGGTTTTTTGTTTTTTTGGTTTTTTTTTTTTTTCACAGTCAAGAACGGATGATGAGTTCCACTAAACCCCACTGTATAGTTAGCTTACTTTATTAGGCGGAAATTTTTCACTGGGAGGGTGGTGAAGCACTGGCACAGGTTGCCCAGAGAAGTTGTGGATGCCCCATCCCTGAAGGCATTCAAGACTAGGCTGGATGGGGCCCTGGGCAGGCTGCTCTTGTGGTTGGGAACCCTGCCCACAGCAAGGGGGTAGAAACTAGGTGATCTTTAAGGTCCTTTTCAACCCAGGCCATTCTATGATTCTACCAAACAGGTATTTCCAAGTTCTGTGTTGTGGTGGGTTGACCTCAGCCAGCAAACAAGCACCCACTGGTGCTCGCTACACACCTCTTCCCCCCACTCTAGTGGGAAGGGGGAGACAATCAAGAGAGTAAAATAAAAAATAACTTGTGAGTAGAGACAATTTTATAAGTGAGCAGGCATGGGGAGGAAGTAATGCAAAGGTGGTCACTCACCCCCTGCCACAAGCAGTCTCTGAGAAACAGCTACGCTGGAAAAATTGCATTGCAGTTTTTATAGCTGAGCATGTTTTTACATGGCATGGGATATCCCTTTGGACATTTCAGGTCAACTGCCCTTAGACTACCCTCTGGGGGGTGCAGAGTAAGAAACAGAGAAGGCCTTGGTGCTGTGAGAAATATGCAATAGCTACAGCTTTGGTGTGCTATCAACACAGTTTTAGACACAAATCTAAACATAGTACCCTACTGGCTGCTATGAAGAAAATGAAACCCTCACTATAAAAAATAAAAAGTACACTTCATTAATTTATTTGCAGATATGCATTGGAGATGTGAATATGATGCAAAAATCACCTCAGGATTTCAACTTCACTCAAAGATATTGGAGTCCATACTGAATTACATTAAAACAGTTAATTTAACTCCAGTCTTCAGTACAGAATACATCATGAGGCAAAAAGGCATAATTAAATTTATCTCTATGATTCTCTAGTCACCAGAACAACCTTTATGAGTTGTTCACAAACAGCATAGTTTTGTGTAACTCCAAGGCTGCTCTGTATATGTCAAGAGCAAAGGTTTACAAGGTAAAACCCAAGGATCAGGCAGCCACCTTTAAAGCTTAAAGCTTACACCACCACTTAGCTGTTTTTTGTACCTTCCTGAGGAAGTCAATCCACATAGCACAGCATGTTATTTACAGATGTATGCTCATAATATCTAATATTTGATATACAGAAATATTTAGTGAAATTTTGTCTGAAAAGAGATATTTTCTTGTCATAGTAGAAGGTTTTCTCTGAGTAAACAATATGATAATTTAGTTTTGCTCTGTGGAGATATTATAAAGTGTTTAGCTGCTATGGACTGAGGACCTGTAGAATTTTAGATTTTAGTATAAGACAGGTAAACAGCTATATTTAAATGTGTTCTTGTGCAAGGGTAGGAGTACATATATACTTGCATTAAATTCTGGAACACAAAGCAAATACATATAGCTAATAACCATGTTTAATACATGTCCTAGTTTCAGCTGAGCAGAGTTAACTTTCTTCATACTAGCTAGTGAGAGGCTATGTTTTGGAGCTGTGTTGAGAAGAAGTTGGGTGACAGTGATGTTTACCGTTGCAGCTGGGACAGTCAAGGACTTTTCAGCTCCTCTGCTGTGCCAGTGTCTGCAGGTGCAGGAGAAGCTAGGAGGGAACATAGCCCAATTACTAGTGTCAGATTCAGTTAGGTTTAGGATTGAGACACGAAAGTGGCCAACAGTCTATTCCATACCATGCACATCATGCCCAGTACATAGGTAAGGGTCTTCTCTAGAAGTTATCTCCTGCTCCGTGTCAGCTCTCTCTTGCCCCAGTTCAGCTCGTTTTCCAGCTCGGCTCTCCAGGTAGTTCCTTTCCCAGGGTCTTCTCCCTCCCTCACTCAGCTCTCAGTCAGGAACGCTTGGGCTTTTATCTCCACTCCAGGAGTGTGGTTTCATAGAATCATAGAATCATTAAGGTTGGAGAAGACCTCAAGGATCATCAAGTCCAACCCAACACCACCTAACTCACTAAACCATGTCCCTAAGCACCACATCTACACGTTTCCTGAACACATCCCCCCCCCCGGGCCAGCCTGTTCCAATGCCTGATCACTCTTTCAGTGAAGAAACTTTTCCTAATATCTAGCCTAAACCTCCCCTGGTGCAACTTAAGGCCATTTCCTCTTGTCTTGTCACTTATAACTTTAGAGAAGAGGCCAGCACCCACC
>NW_010144208.1:0-2489 GCF_000699245.1 Pterocles gutturalis
TGCTGCTGAGGATGCTCCGGCCGGGGGGTGCGGGGAGAGCCTGGCTGATGTTATAACTGATGTCTCCATCGTTCCCAGCAGCTGTGGGGCAGCCCGGTGCACGAGCTGTTAAAGCAGGCAAATAGTGAAATCCTCTTGGAGAAATCGTGGCACTGAGGAAGAAAACCATAGGGCACACCAGGAGAAGCAGCTATTCCTTTTCCATGCAGAATGTATATGGATTTTGATAGCGAAGGAGGTGATTTTTTTTTTTTGCGAGAGCCCCTCAGGTGCATGTCAGAGGGTTTGTGGTTTATCCGTGGCCACATGTGTCCCGTGCTGGTGGCTGTTCCCCATCCCAGTGGCTCTGGGCTGCTACACTCTAAGATAAGAATGTAGGTGTTTGCCCTGAACTTGACATTTTCACAAGCTGCATAAGTCATTTGGTCCTAATTGCTGACTTTTTTATTAGGTAAGTAATACAATTCCTCTTTTTTTAAATTTTTTTTTAACTAAATACAGGGAGGAATTATTTTAACTTCGTAAACGATTCTGACTTGCATAATTACTGCCTTTTCTGCCAGGCTGATGTTGCTAGAAGCCAAGGCTTTGAATGTAATTAGTGATGAATGACGCTTGAACTGACATCAGGTAAAGTGTGCCCGAATTCGGGGCTCGGTGACAGAAACCCACTCGCTGTCAAAAAAGAAGTGGGGTGCCGGGGCGAGCTGTGACCACGCGGCATCGATCCGCCCAGTCGGTCCGTTCTCATCAGAGGGTCCTGACAAGGGGCTAACAGCTTTTTCTGACGATCCAATCCTTTTTTCCCTGCTGCGTGCCAAAGGTCTTTCCTGAAAAAGGTGAATATATCCCGAGGAGGGTGGGGAGGGGGTTTACCTGCTGCTTGTAGGGAAGGTGCACGAAGGGATGCTGCAGATGGGCAGAGCTCTGCACGCCCTGCTGCTGCCTCTGCCAGCTGCAGAGCTCCTGGGAAACTCCAATAAACAAACTCCAGTTCAATAAGTAAACAAGTTAAATATACAAACTTAAATAACTTCAGTTAAATATACAAACTCCAATTACATAAATAAACTCTGATGAAGTAACTAACAAAAGGCAGAGCGCGGGCGCTCCGCCAGCAGCCCCAGCCTGTCCTGAGCAGGACGTCTCCTCGTCCCACCAAGGTCTGCTCCATGCTTGCCCCCCAGCTCATCCTCGCTCTCCCTCACGCCGTCCCACTCTCACTCGGTTGCTTGGATGTGGCCGGATGGATGTCACCTCGCACACATGTGGAAAGGGAGCAGGCGGGAGACAGGACAGCTGCTGGGAGCAAAGGGAATATGTGATCACAGGCTCTGCTCTGTTCTCGCCTCCCCAGCCTCCCTCGGGGCTGGCACCTCACTCCCGTCTGCGCGCTGGCGACGGGTTGGCAGCAGCTCCCCAAACAGCATCTGCAGCGGAATGTCAATAAGATGGAGATGCTGCCTTGCTCTGCTCCTTCGCACCCTCTGTTTCCATCCCCTCTCCGCTGTATTCCTAGCCCCGTGGTCAGCCTTCGGCTTTCTCTTCCCTTTCCCAGTCGCTGGGATGGGAGGTGCCGCCCAGTTTCCCCTCGCTGGGAAATGCGGGTGATGCTCCTGTGTGACCCACCCCAGGTCACTGCTCGCAGCCGGGGATGTGGTACCCAGAGCATCGCTCCGACAATGACCCCAGGAGCTGGGTCCTGCCTGTGCCCACCAGTCCGGCAGCCACGGGAGCTCTCCTTGCCCGACCGCTCCGGGTCCGTAATCAGCCCGATTATGTCTGGGTAATTTTCCCTTTTGCAGGTGATGCTGCTATTGAGCAGGAGCGAGGAGAATGGCAGTGTTTTTCCGTGACTAAGGAAAGGTGTACGTGGCCCTGATTGCAAATGAAAAATTAAGGCCCCGTGTCTGGCATTCATTCCCCCGTGATTACACACCGGCGCGTAAACAAAGCTGCAGCCGGTGCCTGGGGGGTGTCAATGATCTGCCTTTGCTCCTGCTCGCCTCTCCTCCAGCAAATCCATAACGCGTTTAATCTGCACCGGTCGCTCTCCTCTGCTCTTAAATGTCTCATTTGCTGCCGAGCGCGGCTCCAATTCTCTCTGTGCCGCCGCTCTAACTCTCTGGCTCCATCTGCTGCAATGGCAAGCCTGGGGGGGTCCGTTCCTTTGGGGAGGGGGAGCAGCCGAGGGGCTGGCTAGCATCCCTAGCCCTGGGAGCCCGCCTGTCCCGCTCTTGTTTTCCAGCAAAGTTTGATGAAATTTCGCAAGTTTGTCTGCAAGCACTGAGAATGGACCCCTGCAATTGTGAGTGTTAAAATTTGGGGTGCCTCAAACAGGACTCGGGGAGGTGGGGCCGGTGCCCTGCTCTCAGCTCTGCCTTCCTGCCCGGGGAACTGCACAGCAGTTTCGGGGGGCAGCAAGTGCTCCCCATCTTCCCTGACATGGGAATGGGCTCTCCAGCATCACCCAGCTGGTGATGGTGTGG
>NW_010144208.1:2510-3012 GCF_000699245.1 Pterocles gutturalis
TCCCTCCCCCCTGCCCAGCTGGGGCCACACCTGCAGGTCCTTCGCACTGATCAGCCCAGTTAGCCCAGCACAGCCCAGTTAGCCCAGCCCAGCCGTGCAGGGATGCAGGATGGTGCTCTGCAGGGAAGGGGGATGTGGGTGGTTTGGGGTGCGCTGGGGTGGGTTTCTCCTTGCAGGGGGCTGTTCTGGGGTGTTCTGTGAAGCTGGGGAAGAAGCTGTGAAGCTGAGGTCCCCCAGTTATCAGGTACTTGTGGTCACTGGGTGCTGTGTTTGCATCACCGGGGTCTGTAAAAAAAACCGGCGCAGGGCAATGCCATGTTCGGGTTCAGATTCTCGCTTGTTTTCCTGAGATGTCTCAGGGGCATGTTTGAGATGCACTTCTGAGGCGAGGCTGCTTGGAGCACAACACATTCAGATTATCCAACTCTCCATAAAACTTGCGAGACAGCTTCTTGCGCGCCTGTGTGTATATACATATAAATATCTCCTGCTTTTTTTTATC
>NW_010144209.1:0-8918 GCF_000699245.1 Pterocles gutturalis
GTTCTGTGTGCTGGGTCGCGACAGAAGTGTATGAATTTTAACTGTAAATGTCCTTCTGAATGAGAAATAACCTGCCACCTCCCCTTGTGAGGTAGTTCTGCACATTCCACAGAGAACCACAACTGCATCTGTGGTTCATTAGGGCACTTCCCGTTTAATAGCTCTGTCTTCCTTAATAATGTTCAAATACCTGTCCTTGATGGCTGCTGTTCACAGAATTTTTGGGTGTGTGGACAGAACATCTTCGCAAGACTTAAACATAAATTCCTATATGCTGCCATAGCAAATCTGTAGCAATTCTGGACTTCAGAGTCATGTCTCTCCATTGCACACCTGTAGCTGCTCAGACCTCCATACTATGAGCAGGGATGTTGCTGCCGTTTTAAAGGCTGGTGTCTGCTCTTCTGTTATTTACACTGCAGGGTAAATATTTTTCAGTTTAGCAGAATACTGCCCATGCCACATACAGGAGTAATAAAATAAGGTGAGCAGCTTATGGGTCAATCACCATGAGTGTCTAGGGGGCAGATATTTCTGATTGTATCCCTCAGTAAGCATCAGAAAAAGTGTTTTCTTGTACTTCCTTCCTAAACAGATAAATCCGTACGATCACATTGTTTAGCATTTACATGTTTTTCTCTACTGTCTGTCCAACGCTGTCCAATTCTTTCTAAAATTATTGGTGAGCTTCAACCCTAACTGACAGAACAACGTCAAATATGAATCAGCTTCTATGAAGTTCAAATATATTATGAAATGACCCTTTAAAAAAAGTCTAGTAAATGGAAAGTCTTTTCTGTTTGTTTGTTTCAAGATAAATAACATCAATACTGCAATAGCTATTTTTAAAGGTCATCTTGCATTTTTACTCCAAATTTATCTCAGTATCTCAAGCTGTAATTAGTGCTAATCATCCTCCACTCCTGGTGAAATAACTGAGCAAAATTCCATTACCTTTCCAGCCAAAAAGGGTTTCTGCTTGCCAGCTTCTTTATACTAATATTTTCAGCCTTGCAAATGAAACGGAAGCCACAGAAATAAAGTGGAAATCTGAAGAGAGTGTTTCTGGAAATTAAGGATGCTTTGAAGCAGTTCCATAAAGGTAGGAGCATGCCTTCGTGGGCAAAGAACTTTCTTGAAACTTAGAAGACACAAACGCTGCAAGTACAGAAACTGTGTAGTTGCATTAACACCTTGCAGTAGCCAAGATAATATGCAATTTTCTAATTACCAAGCTATTGCAGTGAGGAGCTTTTGGGTCAGTTTTGTCTCAGAGCCAGTCATCTGGGAGCATTACCAGCTCCCCCATCTGGGAGCATTTCTCCAGCAAGCCATGGAGCCGTGGTCTTTGTGGTTGTTTGTTTTTACAGGAATACGCAGGAAAAATAAAGAAAATTAACAATGCCTGTGAAGGTAAAGCACATAAATCATGGCAGAGAGTTGCCTGGCTTTGTGAAGATGCTTCAATTTGCATGAAGCCTCCATTTCCAGTGGTATCTTACCTTGTTAACAGAGAGTTCTTTTAGCAAAGTAGAAGCTTCTAAACTTGTCTCCGCATCTGTCTGGCAGTTCAGTTCAACACAAATTACAGCAATTGTTAAGGCAATTAAAATGTCTGATGATCGTCACAGCCCTGAGTGCTGTATCTTAGCTTGAATCCTTCTGTGTTCTTTAGTGTCCCTTATAGACTTTTGATTTCTAGGAAATGCTGCTGATTTAAAACCAAATAAAACAATCGGAAAAGTTAAAGTACTCTTGCATAACAGTTGGATTAGGTTCTTATTTTAAGTTTATGAGCAACATTCTCCAAGTTTACATTAGAGAATAAGAATATGTCTTCTTGGGTAGCTCCAGGAACTGTGCTGCAAACTTATCTGAATGGAAATTATTAAATATTGTCCAAGGCAGGACTAGACAGTCCTTTTTTTTAATCCAGCTTGTAAATTCCCACGTTCTGAAGAGCTTGAAAAATTCCTTAAACATACCAAAAATAATTCCTACTTTTTTTTCCCTATAAATACTGTCCTTCCTGAGATCAAATATTCACTGCTGTAGAATCCTGAAAATCAAACTCTACATTGCCACCTCTGTGTCCTTTTATAAATCCCCTCTTAAAACTCTGCCTTTTCTGTGATGCTTACAAATCACTGCCATCTAGTATTGTTTAGAGATCAATAGAACTGTGGCAGTTTGAGGAGTTATGGCTTGTCAGCTGAGCAAAGTAACTGTTTGTTCATATATTCTTAGCCTGCTCCAAATGAAAAGTGAGTTAACATAACTTTCTTTGGTGAAGTGAAAAATAAGTAGCATTACCTAGCAATTTGAGTGCACAAAGAATACAAATTTTAGATACTTACCAGAAATAATCATGTTACCTTTTACATGTGGATACCCAAGCTGCTGGCATAAATTTACTTATATTGGATTCCTAAATCCAGTGCTATTTACAATCACTGAGACAAAGAACTTAAATTAGGCAAATCTTTTTTCTTATTGTAACGTATTTTCTTCTCTCTGGACCTCATTTGATGCCTTACTTACTTGTCTGTTATTATTGAAATCTTAATTCAAGAATTTTAACAGAGCAAGGATTGTTTTTGTGTTTGCTGTTTTGTTTGATAATTAAGCTTGATAATTAAGCTTCAAATCACAGGCTAGGTAAAGATATTTCCTGGTAACACACAATTAAGAGAGAATGCCAGAGCAGAAAAGTCACTATTTACCATCCAAAATGAAAGAGATGACCTCAAAACCTGAAGTAATAGAAATAACACTAGTTCAGAAATTGCACACTGAAGGATTAAACAAATATAACTTTACAAACATTCAGGAATGTACTTATTTGGTAATGTCCAAAGAAAAAGACTTGCTTGTCTTACCTGGTTACAGCTTGACTTTGAAGCATGCATGTGTTTATGGAAAAAGTAAATGCAGTCCTAACAGATGTGAATTCATAATTTTCTGTAGCAGTGGTAAGGAAGAGTTAATGTTGTTATACAAGTCATTTATGTGGTCTCCCCTAGAGTATTGAATTCCATCCTTGACACTTTTACTCAGAAAAAGTCTTGGGTACAGAAAGAGGATCACCAGAACAACAGAAAGACTTTAAATAAGGAGGGAGATACTTCTGAGGTCAGAAACGAAACCTCTAGAGGAACCACAGAACATAGTGGGCATCACTAAATTCTCTATCCCTGCTTCTAGTTTCTGGATGTTAATTCAGTCCTGGATATTCTGCATCCAGGCAGGTACTTCAGCTCACAGAAGGTGTGAAATCTATGGAAGGACGCTTTGATGGAGGTTACCAGGCAAACAGTTCTCCAGCAGATGCTGCCTAAACATATTTCTCCTTTAATCTGGATTCTGCCTTCTCCCAAAATATCTTGCAGCATGGCTGAACGTTGTTGAGTAGCTGTAATACCAACTTTTCGGAGTACACAGCCTATTCACTAAGTGGATTAAGAGGTACACACATAAACCAGAAATCTTTCCAGAAAAAACAATTAAATTATATCAGTCCAAGACCAGGAGAGATTTTGAGGGTTTGTGTATGCTCTTTGTATGCAGTATTGCAAATCTAGACTAAAGGGAATGTGGTGAATGTGATCCTATCATACGAATCTAGAATTTAAGGTCTTAATCATAAACTGACATTCTTTGTACCTATATCCAACTGAAAACCCAATGCAAGGGAAAGCTCCAGAAGTACTCTCCTGAGGTGCGAGGTTCCTCTTCCCCGCAGCTGTGACAGTGTTAATAGCCATGGAGATAATCCTCTCTTGGAGTGCCACAGCACAGACCCTGACTTCACACTTGCCTGCTTCTTTCTTTGTCTTTTTTAATTACTAATCATCAAAATGTGTCCGTGTGGTTCTTCCCTCTCTTTGCCACTCTCCCGACACCCACACTCACTCACTCAGTAAGGGGGAGGGAAGAAAGAAAGGCTGGGTGAGGGTGGGGGGTGGGGGAGATGCCAGATTGAAATTAACGGGGACAATTGCAGTTGACATAATGATACCACATAATCCTAGCAATTAAGTCACAGAGCAGCCCATTCATTCTCAACATTTGCGGCATCACTTCCATCTTCCCCTCCCTGCCTTCCTCTGTACGTAGGAAACAAGGGATTACAGAAGGTGCCATTCTCTTTATGAAACCCATTCTTAAAGCCGTCAGCCGTCCTGGCTGTCGTGTATGGATATGCAAGCTAGACGCAGCCATCCATCCATTCAGTCCATTGACTGACAGCAGATGACTTTGCACAGGAGTGGCACTTGGATTTGCCCTGGGGGGGAGGGCTGAGGCTGTGGCTGCACACAGCTGTGCCATCTGTTCCAATAATACCACATTACTCTCTAAACTCAGTAATGAAGGCTCTTGAGTAATCTTTCATCAGAATGACTTCACCACATTAAAAATGCATTTCAATACATAGCTTGTTTAAATATTTAACCCTCTTTGGCATTGAGAGATTGATTCAGATCCATGGTGTTTATATGTGTAAGAAACATTGATTTTCATACGTAGGCCTGCATTAATTCATGAAGACATGAGCACGCAAAGAAAAAGACTGAGCTGTGATAAATGGACTCTCAAACTTTGGAATGTGATTGGGGACAACTGGTCTGGCTTTGATTTTCCTCATTGTGAACCTTTCCTTTGGAAGAGATTTAGGTTGGACTAAATAAACCAAGCACACCGTGGGCTGGTTTCCAATTAGCTTTAATGGGAGTTGTATCAGTCTCGTTTACCTGACACCCTCTTTTTCTTTCCTTCCCTGTCTGTCCCTTGTCCTGATTTTTGACCCATCTGGCATTGTCAGTTCAAGCTGTGTAGTTTATTAATACTTTTTCCTTTCTTTTTTTTAAATTGCTTTCCTGAAAAAAAAAAAAAAAAAAAAAAAAGTTTTTTTTTTGTGGCAATTTCCTTTTAGGTTTCTGACATATTTAGCCAGCGGAAATGCACGCTGTTCTAAAAATGTCAGGCCTTATTATGGCATGGAGGACCTGACGCATACAGGGCTGTCAGCTCTGCTCTTGCTGTGGAATGATCTGATGATGTGCACAATGCTAGTTTCCCCCACTTTTTGGTAAGTTGAGGGTGAGAGCTCCTTGCTACTGTCCATGGCTAGCAGTGATTATGAATGGCACATTGATTTAATAATCCTTTTGACTCTTTGGCAAGTGAGTTTTGGAAAGATAAAGCACTGATATTTGTGGGGAGCACTGTAACAAAGACACAGTGGGAACACAAGCTGCAACAAAGATGAGAAATTATTCTCTAAAATATGCTTGTATTAAATAGCCATTATGAGGATCAGTGAAGAGGAAGCCGGTCAAAATTGTGGCAGTGCTTGCCATATAGATACTTAGACTAAACATGAGGTACCCAGAATTATTCTACTTAGATAGTATCGTCAATATCAGTACTCATTTATCACTTAAAAGTTTCTTCCATTCCAGTAGTGGTACATTGCACTGGTTTTGACCAGTGTTAATTTTCTCCATAGTAGCCAGCATGGGGCTATGTTTTGGTTTTTTGCTGAAAACAGTGTTGATAACACAGGGATGTTTCAGTTACTGCTGAGAAGTGCTCACATTGAGTGAAGGCCTTTTCTGCTTCTTGCTCCGCCCCACCAGTGAATAGGCTGGGAGTGAACAAGGAGTTAGGAGAGGACACAGCTGGGACAGCTGATCCCAACTGACGAAACGGATATTCCATACTGTAAGACGTAGAAGAAGGAAGAAGTGGGGAAATTCAGATTATGGCATTTTACTTCCCAAGTAACCGCTATGCATGATGGAGCCCTACTTGCCTGGATGTCTGAACACCTGCCTGCCAATGGGAAGTGGTGAATGAATTAATTAATTTGCTTTGCTTGCACATATGGCTTTTGCTTTACCTGTTAGACTGTCTTTATCTCAACCCATGAGTTTTCTTATTTTTATCATTCTGGATCTCTTCCCCATCCCACTGCAGGGGAGTGAGCGAGCAGCTGTGTGGTACTTATAATCAGCTGGGATTAAGCCATGAAGTGCATTCATCATATTTTTAGGTAACTGTATAAACTATTTGTTCCCAGAACTTGTGGGTATGTTAACCTGTATGACTTTGTGTATCAGGTAGGTACCAATACACTCTGTGCGAACTCAGAGCAGAGAGCTTGAGCTTTGTGTTCTCTGCTTTTGCCAAACATAAGCCAATTCCAGAAAGGAAGCTAGGAGCTATGTTTAGTGTGACTTTAAGTTCAAACTACACCCTGAAGATCAGTTAAGAGGAGTCTGCAAAAGCCCACCTAAAGAGTAATGGCAGGCCCTTTCCAGCCCTAACCATTCTATGATTTTATGATTCTATGGAGAAGTAGACATATTTCTGTGTCAGATATGTCGTTGTCTTGCAACAAGTGCTACCACCTACCTTACATACAGACATAATGACTTCACAGACTTATGTTTTCATCCCTACCCCATCAATGGCATCCTATGTTACCCTCCCATGACATGTAATTTGCAATATTATCTTCTTGTGTACTTTCTAATAAAGTTCATCAAAGCCATTGTGAATGGCAGATCACTTCCTCTGCTTTTTCTTCCACTGAAATGTAAGTGATAAAACAAACACATTGTAGATATATGCTTGTGTATCTATCTATCTATAAAAACCTAGATGCAGTGCTATCTGTGTCCATGAACTGGCTACCACAATTGCTCTATATCCTCAAGTGACAGCAGACTTCCATTAAACATTGTTCAGTGAGACACATAGTGTAGCTCCCCGCTACAACAGGTTAAGGAGATATTTGTGGGAAGGCAGGTTACTGTATAATTTGGTGGACCAGCCCAGATTTTTAATAGGTATTAACACAGAGTCTGAAGGAGGCATCAAGATGATCTGACATGCTAGTGTATTCTTCAACTGTTTGGGTTTTTTTTTAAGTGTATATTACATATATATTTATTATTGCAAGATGTTAACAGCTTTCTTGAAATATTTTCCAAACTGCGTTTTAATTTCACTTTTGCTCATGTGTAGCTTTTTCGTTTTCTTTTATTAATTCATTCCCTATGTCGTACAAGTGCTAATAATAATAATTCAGTTTAATAACATCAATCCTTGCAGAGCACTCAAGCCCATCTGCTCCTTAAGGGCACCTAACCCTTCATGTCCTCAACTTGCATCTTCTTTATCACACTTGAACCACCCTCATAAACTACATCTTCTGCAGACCTTGTCAGGGAGGACTAGTCTAACATCATGGAAATGAACTGAGAAAAATACAGTCTTCAAATATGACATCTCTTGATATTACAATTTCAGGTGTTCTTGTCTTTCCAGTCAGGCTTTTAGGATCTCGATTTTGCTGTCACTCTTCTATTATAGTTTGAGCTAGGAAAATGTCTGTCCTTTCTGGAGTTACAGGAATTCTTTGAAAGCATTTCACTTTGTCCAAACTTCTAATGTGAATCTGATCAAGTTGCTGATATGTGACATATCACTTACTGGCATGTCTCACCTCTGTGACCAGCAAGACCATGGAGCAGATCCTCCTGGAAACTGTGCTAAGGCATAGGAAAAATAAGGACGTACTTTGTGACAGCCAACATGGCTTCATTAAGGGCAAATTGTGCCTGAAAAATTTGGTGACCTTCTACGATGGGGTCACAGCGTTGGTGGATAAGGGAAGATCAATTAACATCGACTACTTTGACTTGTGTAAAGGATTTGACACTGTCCCGCGTGACACCCTTGTCTGTAAATTGGAGAGACATGGATCTGACGGATGGAGCACTTGGTGAATACGGAATTGCCTGGATGGTTGCACTCAAAGAGTTGTGGTCAATGGCTCAATGTCCAAGTGGAGACCAGTGATGAGTGGTGTTCTGCAGGAGCTGGTATTGGAACTAATATTGTTTAACATCTTTGTGGGAGACATGGACAGTGGGACTGAGTGCACCCTCATTTCTCCATATCTGTGGTTGGTAATATTACAGATCATTCATTTTTTCTGACACATGATACTCCCAACTAGACTCCTTGACCTAGCACTTTGCTTTGCTTTGGACTTCCTTCGGAATTTTTTCTTCTTTGGTTGAATTTCTGATTATTAGGGATCTTTTCTTCTTTGGTTGAATTTCTGATTATTTTTTTTCTTTCTTTCTGTCTTTTTTTTTTTTTTTTTCCCAAATAATTCACTATCACACTGAAATCTAGAAAGAAGGAACTGAGTTTATCAGCTAATCCCTCTTACTGTAAATATCCATTTTGAAATATAAAATCAGAACTATTGATCTAATTTGAGTGTCTAAAAGTTAGATGTCTAAGTCGGACCAGCACTCTACGCTCATGCTTTATCCAATGGAGAGAAACCAGCACTTTTCAAGGGTAATAGTAGCTGGATGCACATGACAGCTGTCATCCACCTACCTCACAGAATAACACAAAGTCATGTAAGTTCTCATTATAGGAGAGTGCCTTGTTCAAAAATTGTGTATTGAATTAATGACAGTCTAAAACCCAGGTTCCTTGAATTCTACGTCTGTATCGTAATCATTAGGGCAGGCAGCCTAATGACTGCTTAGTAGAATAGGGTGCGTTACCAAACAGTCTTACACACACAGATCTGTTGTTCAGATAAGTTATTAAGATACATTTTAAGAGTAAGGATGCGGAGCAGAAAATTCAAATAAAATTCATAAAAGCCATTTTCTTTGCCTGAATGAAATCAAGGTTCTGCTGTGTTAGTTTAATCAGGTGGAAGGTATTGCAGTGTTGTTAATTGTGTACATTCAGATATGTCTCACCTGCAAAATTTCTGAGTGTATCAGATACTTCAGAATACATATAACCACTCTATCAAGGAGATGTTTGGGTTTCTTATTTGTCTTTCTTATATGCTGTCTCTAGGCATATCAGGGATA
>NW_010144210.1:0-986 GCF_000699245.1 Pterocles gutturalis
CCCCCCCAGGGCGTAGCGTCCCTTGGCCAGCCCCAGGGATGTCCCCAGCCCCAGGATGTCCCCGTGTCCCCATGTCACCCACCAGGGCGTAGCGTCCCTTGGCCAGCGCGATGAGCTCCTGGTCGCTGGGCGCGCACATGTTGAGGCCGATGGGCAGCAGCTTCTTCAGCGCCGCCACAATCAGCGACGTCTGCACCGAGTACCGGTCCCCCCGGCGCCGCTTCTTCGTGCGCTCCTGCTCCGAGCCACCGCCCTGCGGGGACACGTGGGGACACCATGGGGACACCATGGGAACACTATCACCCTGCGCTCCTGCTCCGAGCCACCGCCCTGCAGGGACACGTGGGGACATCATTGGGGACACCATGAGGACACCATGGGGACACTACCACCCTGCGCTCCTGCTCTGAGCCACCGCCCTGCGGGGACACCATGGGGACACCATGGGGACACCACTACCCTGCGCTCCTGTTCTGAGCCACCACCCTACAGGGACAGGGACAAGTTGGGGACATGGACTAGGATGGGGACGGGCACGGGACACACACCAGTGTCCCCCATAAAGGACAAGGACATCAGTGTCCCCATGGTATGGGGACAGCAGCAGTGAGACCTCCATGCCACAAGGACGGGGACATCAGTGTCCCCATGGCATGGGGACATCAGTGTCCTCCATAAGGGTGGTGACACCAGTGTCCCCAGGGACATCAGTGTACCCCACAGGGACAGAGACAGGGACACCAGTGTCCCCCATGACACAGGGACGTCACCAGTGTCCCCCACAGAATGGGGACATCACCAGTGTCCCCCATGACACAGGGATGTCACCAGTGTCCCCCGCAGGGTCAGTGACACCGGTGTCCCCCACGGCACAGGGACACCAGCAGTGGCAGCTCCATGTCACATCCGTGTCCCCAAGGAGCAGGACCCGGGGGTGTCCCCAAGGTCCCTGTCCCCCCGCTAACCTGGCCGTCGCCGGACTGGGA
>NW_010144211.1:0-2294 GCF_000699245.1 Pterocles gutturalis
TTTTTTTTTTGTTTGTTTGTTTTTTTCAAGATGCAATCTTTTATGTTCTTAATATGAGTTTTATATGAATAAAAACTTTCAACTATTTGTCACGAGTGCTGTTTTCTTTGGGGGGACTCCTGGAGCACCTGAGGAGGGGCTGGGGAGGGGAGATTTGCTGCTTTATCACCACTTCTCCCTGTTTTATTCACCTGTTCTTCCCCGGATCCAGGATGCGGGCACGTACCCGGCGTTTCCATCTGCTCCGAGGCGCTCTGAACTTCCCAGGGCTCTGAAGCGTGTCTGTTACATGAAGCTGGTATATTATTTTTACTATATTATTTTTACTATAGTATTTTATTACTTAAAAGTCGAATCAAAATCTGCCTGTTAAAAAAAAAATTGCCCTCCCCCCTTTGGCTTAACTCTTGCTTTTATTTCACCGCAGATGATAGCTGGCTGGTAACTGATGGCATCAGCGGCAGTTTGGAACAATATTCTGGCGAGGTCGCACCGGTACGGCTTTTGGCATGAAAGGAGCAGCTAAGAGGTGATGGCAGAGGTCCCTGAATTAACTGGGGGGGTTACCGGAATGGGGGTGGGATGGGGACAGGCCAGCCAACGTGTGGGGGGACAGCTCGGGTTGCTCCCCTTGGACCGGGGGCACCCACCCTGCTTTTGGAAGAGCCCAAGAAAGAGTTTTAAAGGCTAATAATAAGAGGATGGATAGGGTGGTGACAGAGGGAGGGAGAGCATTGCACCCCAGAACCGGGGGGGCAGGGGGAAGGTGGGACCTGTAGAAGTGTTTCACAAGACCATCATCCCTGGGCTGCTGCTGCTTTTCCCCCCATCCTGCCCAGATCCCGTTTAATTCCCGTTTCTAAGGGCTGCGGCGATGCTGCGGGCACAAACCAAGCCGTGAAGCGTGGCGACGGGCTCAGTGCTTGGCTTCTCCTTTTGCACAGAGGCGATGAGCTGCCAGGCACCAGGGGGGAGATATTTTTAGCCGCTTTCTTCCAAAATATCAGCTGGGGCTGGGGTTGTGTGACGCAGTGTGGGAGCGTGCATCAGCTGGAAAGGCTGAGAGGCAGGAAGAAGTTGGGGAAAAAGCAGATTGCGAAGTCCGCGGGAAGGCGCAGCCGGCGCGGGGCGGCGCCGGGCGCTGCCACGCCAAGCGTTCCCGCAGCCCGGCACCCACCAGCTGAAACATATTTAAACACAAACCCAAAAGTTCTACTTGACAAACAGCTTGAAAAAAATTCTGGATTTTTTTTTTTTTTGTTCTTGTGTCTCAAATTACAGAAGTTCCTGAAAGGGAAGTTTATCGGTTTCAGGTGCTATTTTGGGGGCTTCTTTGTCTCAAAAAACAGGCTTTATTGCCCAGACGAGGCTCTGGCAGCTGCCAGTCCCGCTCTGCCCGTGGCTTTTTGGTCCCGTTGGCATTTGGGAGCTCGCTGGCCCGTGCAGGCAAGTTGTCACACCTCGTGCTGTCTGTTTATCTTTGCCATGACTCACGCTGGAAGGAGCTCAGCGCCTGCCTGAACCCGGTGACCTTGGTGAGACAACAGGGAAGAGAAACACTCAGGGGTGCAGAGTGCCAGCGGGATCTTGCCTCTGGGCACGTGCTTGGCCATCGCCAGGTCTAGGTTGGCCATGGCCAAGATCAAAGGTGATCGTGGTCCAGGTTGGCCATGGTCCTGGTTGGCCATGGTCAAGTCAAAGGTGGTTGTGGCCTAAGTTGGCCATGGTCCAGACTGTTCATGGCCAAGTTCAGGTTGGCCATGGCCGAGGTTGGCTGTGGCCAAATCAAAGATGGTCTTGGCCCAGGTTGGTCATGGTCAAGTCAAAGGCAGTCATGGCCCAGGTTAACCATGGTCCAGGTTAGCTATGGCCAAGTCCAAAGTGGTCACGGCCCAAGTTGGCCATAGTCCAGGCTAGCCGTGGGTGGCCCAGGTCCACCAAAGACACATCATCTGGCTCCTCCCCCAGAGCCAGGCCTGTCCTTTCTGTGCTCTCACATTTTGCTTGAGTAACTGATTAAAACCACATGCTGGTTTGTTTTAAGGATGACAAACTTCCTTTATTCCTTGAAAAGGAAAAAAGAAAAAAAAATGTTTCTCATGGAAAAAGCCACCCAAGAGCCTCCAAGACACAGAGCCCTGCGTCCATTGGGAGGAAGCCTTGCTACACTCGCCCCCTCCCCAAACGCTCCTGCCTGCCTTGTGCACGCACTGTTGCGGCCGCACAAGCCCTCAGAGCAGCTCCAACCCATCCCAAGACCTTCCGCCATCCCTGGAGCCCTCCCTGCCTTGGGA
>NW_010144211.1:2352-3061 GCF_000699245.1 Pterocles gutturalis
GGGCTTTGGGGGGCACACAAGCCAGAGCACCCACCAGGTGTGGGCTGAACACGGCTGAATGGCCAACGGCCGCCACGCTGTGGCCATCCATGCCATGGGAGCAATGGCGCCATGCTGCCAGGCTCTCAGTACCTATATGTATATGTATATATATTTTTTTTCCAATGACTCGCATCTGACCTTTCAAACACCTGTTCAGCCTTCAACAGCTAAAAATACCCCCCCAGCTTTGCATCTGCTTTTCATATTGCAACAAAGCTCACTGTTTCCAGCAGGTTTTTCTCCTCTTTCTGGCAGGTTCTAGGATGTGCCTCTCCTCTGCTCAAAGCCGGCGTGGCCGGGGCTGGGAGACGGCCGGCTGCGGGCAGGGAGGCTCGGGCTGCCCCGCGGAGGTCCCTAGAAGCAATAAAGAGCGTTACAGCCTCTGGAATGGGACCGGGCAGGTATTTGTGGTGTGAGCCAAGCCCAAGGATGGTGGGACCAAGGGACCTTCGTGCTGGCCACCAGCACGGGCTCTGCAAGGTGCCTGCAAGCCCCCTCCCCACCCGCTGCCGCCCTGCCCCAGCATCCCAGCCCTGCTCCGGGTCTTTTCCGGGGAATTGCAGAAATACTTCAGCAAGGGGTTATTTCTGCTGGAGACACCACCAGAGCCAAGAAGACCTTGGCTGTCGCGGCAATGGCTCCCGGGGGGGGGCCAGGGGCCCCCGGG
>NW_010144211.1:3092-3426 GCF_000699245.1 Pterocles gutturalis
ATTTCCCGCAGCCGGCCGCTTGACAGCCTCGTCCGTTAGCGTTCCCGGGAGGGGAGCCGCCGCTCCCCAGCCTGCTCGGTTGGTCATTACAACCCGCTCCGTCCCGGCGCGATTGTGGCCGGGCGGAAGGTTTTCTGACAAAGCCATCACTATCTCAGGTATTAATTAGAGGCAGTAAAGCTGGAAGAGGGACGATAGCCATTCCCTATGGGGGGGAACGCACGTGGCAGCAAACCGCAGTGTCCCTGAGCATCCCCTCCCCTGCCCGCACTGGGATGCAGCTCCGGCACTAATTGGCACTAATTGACGTCGCTGTAACGACGAGGAGGAAGGA
>NW_010144211.1:3653-3871 GCF_000699245.1 Pterocles gutturalis
ATGTGGGGGGGCGGGGGCCCCCAGCCCCTGCCCGTGCTGGTGGGAGCGGCAGAGCCCCCCATCAGCCAGGGAACAGCCAGGAGCGGCTGACGTTCACGTTCAAATCACTTATTGGCAGAAATGGGTTTAAAAATAGGGGTTTTGTGATAAACAAACTAACCTCAGCCAGGAAGTGAGCTGCAAATACGAAAAACTCAAATGTTGTAAGAGAACACCGA
>NW_010144211.1:3937-4222 GCF_000699245.1 Pterocles gutturalis
TCTTTTTTTTTTTTTTTTTTTTTTTTAAAATGTTTTCCCTCCCGGCGTGGGAAAGAGGGGAGCTGGGAAATGAGGCAAGATGCTGCTGGGGGATGAGGACGTTTCTTCTCTCCTCCTGACCCCTAAAATCAAGGCGAAGCCCGATGATGCACAACCAGTTTCACGATGTGAACCCCGTGTTGTAGCGTGCCTGGACTTCAAAAAAAAAAAAGCTTTTGCTGCTGCTGCTGCAAAGGTTAAGCAGTTTTCCTACCGAAACCCTGCGTGTGGGCTGTGAAAGAACAT
>NW_010144212.1:0-632 GCF_000699245.1 Pterocles gutturalis
CCCGCAGCCGCCGCAGCTCCTCCTGCAGAGCCTCGCGCTGGGCGTGGAGCTGCTCCCGCGCCGCCCGCTCGGCCGCAAAGTCGGCCTTGAAGATGTCGGCCTGGGGACGGGGACAGCGCCGTGTCACCGGGGCCACCAACAGCGTCCCCAGGGCCACCAATAGTGGCCACAAGGCCACCAAAAGTCTCCCCAGGGCCACCGGGGCCACCACCAGGGTCACTGGGGCCACCAGGACCACCAGCCGTGTCCCCAAGGCCACTAAGGTCACTCAGAGTGTCCCCAGGGCCACCATCAGTGTCACTAGGGCCACCAACAGGGTCCTCAAGGCCACCAGGACCACCAACCATGTCCCAAAGGCCACCAACAGCACCAAGGCCACCAACAGTGTCCCCAGGGCCACCAAAAGTGTCACCAGAGCTACCAGGGCCACTCAGTGTCCCCAAGGCCACCAAAAGGGCCACCACCAGTGTCCCCAGAGTCTCCAGGGCCACCAGTGATGTCCCCAAGGCCACCAGGGCCACCAGCCGTGCCCCCAAGGCCACCAGCGTGTCCCCAGTGTCCCCAAGGCCACCAGCAGTGTACCCAAGGCCACCAAAAGTTTCTCCAAGGCCACCAGGGCCACCAGCAGTGTC
>NW_010144213.1:0-3277 GCF_000699245.1 Pterocles gutturalis
CCATCCCCAACCTGTCCCCATCCCATCCCTGTCCCCATCCGTCGCTGCTCCCAGCACCCTTCGGTACAGCCCCACTCGCCTCCCCAGGCTCAGTCACTCCAGAGCTGCTCTAAAAGGCAAACCCAGCGCTTTGCTCACCACGATGCCCAGTAACTATTTGTTCCGATGTTCATAAATTGTGTGGAGGATGCACCGTGCTCCGTGAGCGCTCGGTGATGCTGTCACTCACCGCGGCTCTGCTGGGGCTTTTACTGGGTGCAACGGGCCCCTCACCGGGGTGCTGGCTGGCATGGGGAGCCCCAAAGTCATCTGGCAGAACCCCAAAATTCCCAGTAACTATTGCAGCTCCTGCTGGAGCACACAGGGCTGAATGTGCATAAAATGTTTTTTTTTTTTCCATCTGGTTGGGGAGAAGAGAGAGAGCTGCTCCCTAGCTGAAACCTCATGGAGCTGCTGAGCCTGGCCAGGAAAATCGCCGGCAAGAGCCGTGGCTGCGGCGGGGCTGGGGGCTGCAGGGCACTGGCCGCTCTGACATGGCTCTGAAAGGGAAAGGAGGTGGGAAGGGGGACTGCGAGGGGGGAAATGCTTAACAAATTAAGTCTATCGAACGTTATTTGCAGATTACGGTGCAGAATTGTGTTAAAGTATGTCCAGGCTCGTTACATGTCAGTGCTAACAATACAGCACTTGGCAATCAAGGCAGTTCTGCGGCATTGGCCATTAATCATCCTCTGACAGTCCTGAGCTGGGGAGGAGGAAACCGTTCACATGTGCTCGCTGCACCTCTTTACCCTCGCTGCACCTCTTTACCCTCGCTGCAGTCGGGGCACGAGAAGTTTCCTTTGACTCCCTGCCCGCCCGAGCCCCGCCGGCGGGCGATAAGCAGAGGGTCCTGGTTTCACATCCCAGGCGTTTTGAGGGGCACGAGCAGCGCTGGGGTGGCATTTCTGCCACGGTCATGACACATCTCAGGGTGCAAACAAGCTCCTGGGGGAGGCTCTCGGGAAGGGGTGAAAAACACACCGCGTTTTGCCCTGTTTTTCTCCCCGTCTTCCACCCTCTTGCTCCACGGGCTCTTGCTCACCCCTAACCTCAGGGGCGGGGGGTTTGTCCTCAGGGGGACGATCCTGGTGGGAGCCAAGACCACCGTCCCAGCACAGCAGAGGGGAGCTCGCCCCAAGGCTTTGCTCTGCGTCGTCCCACAGACGCCAGCTCCATGGCCGGGCGCCAGTGTGCCAGGTCATCCTCCCAGTAAATAAAGGAGCAATGTTTCCAGCCCCCCCCTCCATGCTGTTCTCTAAAGGGAAATGATTAATGGCACTTGGAAACCACAATTCATCCCGGGAAAGAAAGTAGATTTACCCAAAACATGCGTGAGAATTAGCACTCGGATCAGGTCCTAGGGCAGAGGAGGGGAAGCTAATGGCAAACAGAGCCCGTCTGTGCGCAGGGGGAGAAAACACCCCCCGAGAAACGTGGCTGGAGAGGCTGAGCCAGAGCCGGGTCCCCTCCGGGCTGGAAACCTCCGTCGCTCCTTCGCCTTCTTTGTCGGCCCTGCACCCGAGACGGTCACGGCGGAGGAGAAGCAGCAGCCCGGGGAAGGAGGAATGGTGCTGGTGGGACCCAAACTGGTCATTCCCGAGTGTCCCGGAGGTACCCAGGACCAGGGAGAAGCAGGAGGGGTTTTGCACCAAAACCCAGAGAGTTGCTGCCTGCAAATGCCAAATGCTTTAGAAAAAGCCCATTTTCGGGCTGGGGGATCGGTCTCACGCTGTTCTTACCAATGGGAACCACTGGGATGACTGGGCTGCACCATGGCAGCACCGGGTCCTGAGCTGTTGTGGTGATGCTCTGGATGTCCCTGCAACAGCCGTCGAGGTTCTTCATCCCTGGGGTGCAGGAACCCTCAGAGAGGGGCACAACATGGTTCTTCTCTGGGGGTGCAGGAGGGAAATGGCTGCAGCAGCCCCAGCCCGGAGCATGGTTCCGCTCGGATGCAGGAGCTGCAGCATCATCCCTCCATTGGCCAAGCTGCAGGAACAAGGCTGGGGCTGGCAGGTTAGGAAATGCATCAAAAAGGCTTTTGGGCACAAATCCTGACCGGATCCAAGCCACCGTGCTCACTCTCCTCTGCCCGGGGGCCGTGCAAATGCCAGGGGAGCAGTGAGGGAGGGAAAAGAGCTCCCTCGAAAGGAACCAGGGACCAGTGGCATGGATTTATCACCCGATCCCAGAGATAAAACCAAGATCTCTGCCTTGGTCTCTGTTCTGGATCAAGGCAGCATCTGGCCCTGCACAGGTCCCGTCCCGTGAGCGGCGTGGAAGAGCCTGGAAAGGGCTCCAGGAGGGTGATTTATTTGTGGGATTCCGGGAAGGGCTGGGGAAGCCTCGGCGAGGTGCTGAAGCCCAGGTCAGGAGTCAGCCTTGTCTCGGTGATATATTTAGAGCGGGATAATGTAAGCGACAGGAGGAAAAAAAAAAAAATTCCGTGGAGGAGGTGCAGATCCGTCCCCTTGGCCGGGGAGTTAGTGGATGATCTGAGCCAGGGAACAGATAGTTGGATTTCCCTAGTTTCTCCCTTCAAATAAATCACAGCTCCAGAGCCCTTTAAACTCTGCAATATGATCTGTTCCAATAAGGAAGGGAATGAAAGGCTGCGTCTCTCTGGAAGCCTCCAGAGCCATAAATCTACTATGTACAAACACATACCAGATTTCCAAGTGCATTTATTTTATTGTATTGTTTTAACAGAAAAATCAAACTGCAATAAACTCAGTCCTTCATTAGCTGTCTCTGTGTCCAAGCCAAACGCCGCTAACGAATAAAATCAGGACAAAGGAATGTGGCCGCCGGTCAAAAGCCCGGCCAGGCGCTGACCTCCTGAAAGGCGCTACCCCATGGAGGAGGTGGGATGGGGGGAGCCCAGGGGCCAGCTCCGGCGCTGCCCATCGCTGCAGGTTTGCTGGGGTTTGTCACCCCAAATCCTGCATCGCTGCCACAGATCCGCATCTCTGCCATGGACCCAGCATCCCTGCCATGGATCCAGCATCCTTGCCACGGATCCAGAGTGTCTGCCATGGATCCGGAATCCCTCCCTGGGACCCAGCATCCTTGCCATGGACCCAGCATCCCTGCCTGCCCCACGCCCCAGCAGCTGGAGTTCAGTTTTGGGGTTTCTTGCATTAGTTTGTTGTGGTCCCCGATATTGTGCGCCCCAAGCGAGATGCTGAAGAGCAGCGGGAGCACAGGGCAAGTTTGGGGGGGGCCATGCCTGTGC
>NW_010144214.1:0-3807 GCF_000699245.1 Pterocles gutturalis
GCCGCTGAAGTAGCAGAGTGCTGGGAAAGGCAAGGAGATAGCTTCACCCCCAAACCACGCGTTTAAAACATGCAAAAGAATATTTAAAAAAACCCGCAAACCCACGGTTTCAGTGGAATAATGTGCCAGAGGGTGACGCCACGATCGTGAGGGCAGCCCTGTCGTGTGTTTCCGTAGTGCGTCAGTCGTACAGCGACGCCTCTCAGCGCCGAGCAGCTGGGGACTGTCCGAGCTCCGGCGGTAAAACGGCACGTACGCGTGGGACTCAGGGCCTGACACACCCGTGGGGGAGGAGCTCCTCAGGACCTTACCGTCTCGTCCGGGCCCGTTCTATGTTCCACCCCAACTGATTCCTCAGCACAGCTTCCCTGCCGGCACTTTGTTCCGTTGCTGTTGTCCCAGTCCTGGGATGAAATGCTGGTAGAGAAGACACGTAGAGGTAAACAAAGGCAAGTTGATCACAGACTTCACAAGAGTGTCTGGAGAATACATGTACAAATATGCCAACAGCACCAGTACACAAAAGTAAACTGTAGTTGCTGCTTCCAGATGCAGAAACCATAGTGCATCATGTGAACCAAGCTGATAGCTATGCCTGAGATGACATGTAGACACAGTTAGGTTTTTACTTAAGAAATACAGTGGCACCATAGTTCATGAAGTCTGGGAGCTATCACAGCAGAGCATAAAATGCTTACCAAGGTCTCATCAACAAAGACTTGAAGCACCTACTGCAGGAAAAACAAAAAACAAAAAACAAAAAAACACAGATGCCAAAAAGTGTAGTCACTGAAGTCTGTTATTAATAAAGTTTGAAAATAAAGTTTGAAGATTATGTACGATGTTTATCTAATCTCAGGTAATATGGTCATTAAGGTGACTGTAGGAAGACTTCAAACAAGAATGGGTATCCTGGAAAGCAGAATGGGTTATACAGCAATGAAGAAGTTGTAACCCAGGGAATACATGAACAGTGAGATCTTGCTGGATCAGTGTGTCTTTCAAGACTGGGAGTGGTTTACCCCTCATGAGGAACTGCGGGAACTGCTATCCTTGAATTATAAAATATCCCAGAGCATGGGAGCTTTTGTTATCACCAAGTCCTGAAACTATTGATGAAAGTGTCCTTAGGATAAACTATCTAATTATAATGCAAAAACCACATCTCCAAGTGTCTGATAACCTTCCCCGAATTAAGACCCTCACTCCCTGAGCATACATAGTAAATTTTAAGGAACAATGTGTCTTTAAATCAAAGTGGGAAAAGAACTAACAAACTGAAGTTGAGATAAGAACTAAAAAATTATATTTAAAGGGATGTGGCAAAGAAGATGGAATTAACATTTTAAACTGTATAAATACATAATGTGACTGTAACCAGGTATGCAGGTGGAATTACCACCTAACATCCATCTCTGTGCAGAAATGCAATAAAACAATCTCAACACTGTGCAGATTGACTTGTGCACCAGGTGACGGACTCCAGTTGTGGGACAACAGAGAGGTGCAATATTTAATCAAGAAAAAATAAACAGTTGTGTAGCTGTGTAGATTTTTTTAATTTAATTTCCTATTAGAAATAATGTTCCTTGGACTATTAGGGTGTTAGTAATTTGTTGGAAGTTGGCACTTGGTTTTCTAATTTTTTCATACCACTTTTCTAGGAGCACTTCCAAAGCATTATTTACAAATGTTATACTTACATGCATTATGTACTTAGGTTAACCTCGTATAGGAATATCGTTAATCTTTAAATTTGAGAGAGAAGCTGACATTAACAGTCATATGCCTATATGAAAAGCATGGAAAGGAAGTTAAAAGCTGAAGCAGCAGCCAAGGGACGTGGCATCATTTTAATTAAAATTTTATTACTTTGGTACCAATTCCATGATTTTCAGGGCTGAATTACTGACTTTTAAACTATGCTAGTAGGAATAATAACTGTAATATCAGGAAAAGTGAATTACCTTGGGTTAAATCTCAGCTTTTTTAAGGGAGGGGTAGTATCATGTTAAGAAGGGGGCTTTCCTCAAACCCTTTATATGTGATCAGCCTGGCAGTTTTCCAAGAAAGTCGAGGCCCTTGTGCCCATACAGGCTGCCGGCATCCCATATAGGGACCCTATCAAAAAGCCCACTGCATTGGAGGACCATTTGACTAACCTGTTCAGGGACCCACACTGACAGCGTCCCTGAGTGAAATCCCTTATGACAATTATTCAAGTTTCTGGAAACATATGCAAAGCAAATTTTATTTTATAAAACACAGATTGTGACAGTTAGGGTTCAGAGATTGCCGTTGATAGTAGACTAATTGCAAGAACAATATATTATCAGTCTTTAGTTGCTAGTAATAGCTAGTGTAAATTGATTATTTAATGCGCATGAAAAGAGGTTCTTACCCAATAGGCATCCCGGTGGGGGAGAAGACAGTTCAACCTGTTAACTGATCTCAAAAGTTACAATAGAGTCTTCCCTAACTTTCTCCCCTTGCCTCTCTATTTTTATACTATTTTTATGTATTTAGGTGGAGCTTGAGTGACTTTAGTCATACATATGTTTATTACTGATTGGTGTAAAATACTCTGACTTTTAAAGGTATAGTCAATAAATTAGAGAATGCATGCTCAGTGAGGAGTGGTCATGCGTTGGAGGCGGGTAACTTTGGCGTGGAGGTGTTTTTTGGTATTATAATGACGTGATAATGAACAAGGTTCATCTAGGAGAATGATTTCGCCACAGTTCTTGGCACAGTATCTACCATCTTTCTTGCTGGACAGCTGTTATGCGGCTTATTGGCTCATAGTACCATTGTGTCCCCATCTCCTGCAAGGGGAGTACAACGGGGCATGGCCACGGATCCTTAGTTCTGCTGCATCCCCATGCGTTCTGTTCCTTTTAGCAGGATAGGTTACCTGGGAGACGAGTGCTTTGCATGCCAGTCCTGCCTTTGTCCCAGAAAGTAACAACTGTGTTTTACATTACCCTGACGATTTTCTTATGATATTATAACTATTGTTAGGATATAAACATTACTTTAGAGAAACTAATTTTCCCCTCCCCACAGTCATTTCCCATTGGTAGGTACCATCTTCTTAAAAAATCAGAGGCTGAGCAGTGACCTGTCAGAAGCGGACAGTGGAGCTAGAGCATAATGTCAGCTAATCACAAGCCAGCCTGAATTCTAAAGACCTCTTCTACTTGGAGCTTTTAAAATCTTGCATTCTTAAGAAAGCAAAGCCTCACAGGCCTTTTTGTCCAAGATTCTTCATCACGGTTCTTTCACTGATAGCACAAACCAGGCATCTGCAAACGCCAGAGACACGGACTAAGGAGTTTTCCCTCATTTGGACAGATTTGTGGTAGGGCTGGATGGGGTGCCAAGGCAGAGGCGAGTAGCTACAGCAGCATTCCCATCCTTGTAACCCGGGTGAGGCTGAAGGCACGGCACCAGCAGAGCCGAGCAGACGAGGCCGGTGTGAAGGGGAATTGTGTCCGTCTGGAACATTCCCACCTGCCGGGGAGCTCCCAGCGCCCTGTGTGACCGGCAGGCCCAGCCGCACAAGCGGGTCAGCGTGCCGATTCCAGCCTGGTTAGAATCGTCAGGATAAAGTTGTTGATCAGCCCCTATAACATCACCGGCTGCAGGCGGGGCAGCATGGCTTCTGCCCGCAGGAGGAGGGGGCACGACGCGTGCCCCGCTCGGCGCCTTTAAGGCCCCTTCCCCCTCCTGAGGGCAGTGACCTTACCGCCGCGGCTGCGCACGCGTGCTGTGAGGCGCTCCTGGCGCAGTGCTGGGGTGCTGGCG
>NW_010144215.1:0-10551 GCF_000699245.1 Pterocles gutturalis
CGCGGATGTATCTCATCAGGTCCCATGGAATTGTGCACCTTAAGGTTCCCTGCCTTTCACTTTCTACTGCCCTTCCTTGGCTCTAATTAGAGAATGCTCTAAGTTGGTATCACCCAATAAAAAGTCTCCTTCTAATGTGGCTGGCAATTTGGTAAATCTGGATGTCAAGGGCAGAGAAGAAAAGAGTCAGGAGTTCTGGGAGCTGCTGGATAATCAGCCTGTTCCTCCTTTCAGATGCTGCATTAATGTTCCTGCTCCTTTCCCTGCCAGACAGATGAGCCAGGTGTGCGCGGGAAGGAGAAGAAACCTGAACTACAGCAGTCAACAGCCTGAGGTGTGGAGGTGTGGAAAGGAGCCCACACAGCAACTGTGTTTTCCATCCAGGAGCCTCAGAGAGCTCTGGCCCTTTCTGCCAGCCCTGAGTACTGGCATGACCCAGCCCAGGGCTCACCTCCATCGCACAACCTGGTTCCCACCGAGCAAAGCAGGGCAAGCTTAGTGCGTTAGCTACCTTTTCTCTGCCCAGCTGACTGGACCCACAGCCAAGCAGACTGGAGGATGTGTGTATCTGTACACCCTGGTGTGAGCTGCACTGGGTGGCATGGGTCAGGCATTCCCTTCTGCCAATTGTGGCAAAGGAGCTGTAAACTCCTATGAGAGAGAAAAAACGTGCCCAACGGGGCAGTAATGTTGTAAAGCTCCTTTACCAGATCTGCCAGAGACATCAGTATTGTTTTATAACTAGCTTTCTTCTTTCCAGAAAACATTTTCAGTAACCAAGTGTTGTGGGCATGTTCTAGCTGTGTCCTTGATCCCAGGTGTCACCTCTGCACAGACTTCTTGGAGGCTTCCTTAGGTGAGACATGACTAAATTTCTGCATGGGACAAATAATCCAGCTACTACGGGAAAAAGGAAAGGACAAGGGCAAAGGACAGAGCAAAATGTCTCACTGTCTCCTTCGGGCTTCTAGCACAGAGAAGGTGCAAGGTCAATGTATTTCACCACCTTCTTCTAATATGTACTGAATTTGCAAAAGAAAGGCCATGAAAAGGTGACTTACAAATAGATTTTAATCATCCTTGTCTTGGTTGTGGATAGATTTTGCAACCATAGTAAATCTTAAGACAGGTTAATATATCTGTTGTTCAAGATGGAGCACAGTTGTAGAAAAGGGTACAAAATATTTTATTCATAAGTCTAGCAAGGCTGGGAATTCAACCCGACTGACTGCGCTGACCTACTTTTCATGAATACCTGATCTCACACAGCTCTGCTGGTTGTTTCAAAACCAATAGTAGAATAAGTGAAGGTGCCTTCCTGGTCACTTCAGAGTAGTGAGTTAAGTACAATTTTTTGGCTCCAGAGTTTTATTCTTTGTGTTTTATTTTAATTCATTGCAGTGATGGAATTATTTTCCCTTTATTTTTAGTATCTGGTTTTGGTCAGACTTTTGGGCTTACTACCTGCTGAATGTAAAAAAACGTTTAGCATTAAACATTAAAATAATTTTGTCTTTCTTGCAGCCTGGAATTGTAGCTAAATTAACATTACTATAAATAATTTACAAAATTATTACATGCTTGTTCACAGTATCATAAAACCATGTCCTGTCTATGATATACACTTTCTGTTGCAGGTTTCATATATTGCAATTCAATATCCTGAAGTGGAAATTTCCAATCAGTTAAGTCTTTTTAATATTAATTTATGGATACTCAGATTACTGCCACCTATTTGAAACCTCTTACAAAATGGGCTTTGATATTCTACAGATCTTTGCATAAAAGATTAATATGAATGTGGCATTTCTCTTCATTTTTCTTTTCCTTTTTCTAAGTAATAGGGTTTTTTGGTGTGTTTATTCCTCACTGAAACATAGCACTTTCCCCCTTTTTTTAAAGAGCAGCATGCTACATGTTATATGTGCTAATGAATTGGCATTTATAAAGCAGAATGTATACCGTATCTAAGACGACTGCTGTGAAAATGCCTGAGTTGCTGCACTCTCTAAATAGAGCACAATTATGACATACGGTTGGAGTGCTTTTATCTGTACTGCCACTGCTGGAAATTTGTGTATGTGACCTGAATATTTAGAGCTCAATGGAAAATTCCATAAATGTAGTGTAGCTTCAGTGCAGCTAAGAGCTGTTACAAATATTGCCTATTATACACCATTGCCAAAAGATACATATGACGCCCTTCTCCCATCCTGGGTGTATTCCATCACTTGTATCAATGCAGTATTTTAAAAGTCCCTTGAAAAATGCAATGACTCTAAGCTCTAAGTAGCTTGCATAATAATTCAGTGGCAGTTTTTCCTTTCTGTATATTTATACTCCTTCCCAGTTGTATGCAGTTAATGTTCAAACCTGAAAATGCAGGAAGAAACTAAATCGTATGGAGATCACACTTACTGCGTGCTTTTATTTGCTTAGTTTGATATACATGCAAAAAGCCACTACTACCTGAGTAAACACAAAACAGAGGGAGCAGCTCTTCACACCCTTAAAAGGTTTCTTATTATAGTGGGATGGAGCAGAGGTGTAATATATCCATGGATGCTCCCTTTCACTCTAACTTACTACAGAAGTACACTAAAACCGTACGGTATTGTAGAAGGAACTGCAGAAACAAGAAATAAGAAAGCTTATAAGAGCAAAAGAGAGAGTTTGCAAAGCATTATGTTTGAAAAAGCACAGTAGTTTAATCAAGATTACACGCGGTACAGGCTGGCTTCCTAACTAATGCTTCTTCCTGCCACCTACTTAGAGTTCAGCTCCTCTTGCTTTCAAGCTGCTGGAACACATTGAAAGACTCTTTGCTGTAGAGAGGAGAAAAGTGCTAAATGTGGTGTACCCAGCTGCCACTGACAACCTGCTGCTGTAGCACTGCACCAGCTGTGTAAAGGGACAGGGAAGAACAAGGAGTGTTAGCTGATATCAACCTGCGTGTTAATGCATGCCAGGGCCAATCTCAGTAACACAGAGGCGTCAAAGTTCATATAGAAGTAGTGGCAGTTTACCTACCTAAAACCAAGCTCTGTGTTGCTAAGTAATATATCTGTGGAGGGGTGTATTGGGTTTGTGTGGCCAGGTTTTTGTAGCAGGGGGGCTACAGAGGTGGCTTCTGTGAGAGACTGCTAGAAGCTTCCCCCATGTCCAACAAAGACAATGCCAGGTGGCTGCAAGATGGACCCACCAACGACCAACGCTGAGCCTATCAGAGGTGGTGGTAGCACTTCTGGGATAACATATTTAAGAAGGGGGAAAAGCTGCTAGAAATCTGCAGAGGAGGAGTGGGATGTGAGAGAAACAACTGTGCAGACATGAAGGTCAGTGAAGAAGGAGAGGGAGGAGGTGCTCAAAGCACTGGAGCAGAGGTTCCCCTGCAGCCTGTGGTGCAGCCCATGGTGAGGCAGCTGTGCCCCTGTAGCCCGTGGAGCAGAGATACACCTGCAGCCTGGGGAGGACCCCAAGCAAGACCATGTGGATGACCCTGAAGAGGCTGTGACCCTGTGGGAAGCTTGTGCTGGAGCAGGCTCCTGGCAGGACCTGTGGGCCCATGGAGAGAGGAGCCCAGGCTGGAGCAGGTTTTCTGGCAGGACGTGTGAACCTGTGGGGGACCCATGCTGGAGCAGTTCATGAAGAACTGCAGCTTGTGGGAGAATTTCATGGAAGACTGTGTTTTGTGGGAGGGACCCCACACTGGAGCAGGGGAAGAGTGTGAGGAGTCCTCCCCATGAGGAGGAAGGAGACACAGAGACAACGTGTGATGAACTGACTGCAACCCCCATTCTCTGTCCTGCTGTGCTGCTGGTGGGAAGGAAGCAGAGAAATCAGGAGTGAAGTTAAGCCCAGGAAGAAGAGAGGGGTGTTTTTAAGATTTTGTTTTTCTTTCTCAATATCCTACTCTCATTTGATTATTAATAAATTAAATTAAATTAGTTTTCCCCAAGTTGACTCTGTTTTGCCCATGATAGTGACTGGCAAATGACCTCTCACTGTCCTTTTCTCGATACACAAGGTTTTCATTATATTTTCTCTCCCCTGTTCAGCTGAGGAGGGGAGAGATAGAGTAGCTTTGGTGGGCACTTGGCATCCAGCAAGGGTCAATTCACTTCAAGGAGACACAGAAAGGTTACAAATTCCATCTGTTTACCCTCAGCTGAGCAGGACCAACAGTGTCCGTGTCAGTCCTGACAGTCCAGCTTGGTTTCATGGTCTTCCACAGGTACCACCATCTATTGAGGCCATCTGTTCCGGCACTCCCCTGTCCTTATAATTTTTTTTTTTTTACAAGTCTAACTTGAGTCTTTATTGCTGTAATACGTGCCCAACACTACTTGCCCTAAAGCAGCAGAAACAGAGAACAGATTGTTCCCTTCCTCACTGTAATACTGCCTCTGCATGCTGCTCCTCACAGTAAAACCTTGTTAGTATTAATAAGAATCATCTCCTCAACCTATGCAAAGGCAAGGAGAGGAGATTGCATGTGAGGCTCTGTCAGTAAAAATGGGAGGCAGAGAAAGAGAGAACTAACCGGCTGTCTAAATCAGGGTAATGGCAATCTGCCCATGATAAATTACACAGCAATCAGCATACTGGGACATGTAGAACTAAGATTAATCCTTACTCCCATGGGGATGTTGCAACTCATGAGGATTCCCAAAAGGAAACAGTCCTTGAGCACTCCTGAGCGTGGGGAACATGATTATTGGAGACCCTTCTGGGGCTCAGCTTTAGGGAAGGTGTTTATGCCGGACAGATTCATTACAAGCACTTCCAAGTGAACACTTTTAGGAAGACCTTTCTCAATCAAATCCTGTTAAACTAGTAGGAGTTTAAGGGAAAGTCATGTTTAAAATAGGTGATGGAAATTATTTTATTTATTGGTTTACAGTTTAGTATTGTGACCAACTCAGATTACAGTAAGATTGCATCAGATAATTACACCAATGAAGGATCCACACTCCTTTTCCTATCCCTGGCTTCTTTTGAATAATGCAGAGGCATCAAGGCAGGTCAATGTCGTTAACTCTCTCTCTTTTTGTAGTACTTTGCATCTTCTCCAGGTTTCCACCAAATTCTCTAACTGACCACAAATGTCAAGCCCCATCTCGAGGATCAGAGTCACAACAAAGGTAGCACTTAGAGAGCACTGTCCCCCACAGCCATGTCAAAATAATATAGTCACATCCAAGCACCTTGTGGAGAACTGGCAATTCAGTCAAAGGTGAATTTGACCTTAAAAATTTTAATGTTTGGGGATATGATACCAATGTTTAATCAGAAGGATTTTTAAAAAATCACTGTTTTTTAATATAGCAAAGGCTCTCTAACACCAAAGACCCAAAATATCCCTGATTCCCCAGATATGATTTGTAGTTATCCTCATGATCTCAGTACCTTTCTCAGTTCTGTGAAGTGAATTACACAATGTCATTAAAACTAAAGCAACTCATGCAACTTGCTTAAGCTGTACATAATTAAAATACAACGGAAACTACCTCTCGCATGCAGGGAATGCTGCTGGTGGAGCAGGGACTGAAAGCAAGGCAAGGATCTGCTTCTTCCCACTACTCACACCATCCCTGGTGTGCCATGGGAAAGGAGCCCGAGTGTGCCACAGTTGTGCACACCTAGAGAAACCTTCAGTTGCATAAGCAAAGCTGGTAACTCCATGCCCCACAGCACACCAGGGATATACAAACATCTCAAGGGGGCTTATGGGCAGCTGGAAATCTGTCCAACCCTCCCATGGTCTCGGGAGTGGAGAGAGCCTGGGCCAGCTCCCAGCGTGGGCCTGGGAAGCAGGTGTTGGGCCAGTCCCAGCTTTGGGTTAATGAAAATCTCAGTGATTTCTGAGAGATTTTTTTGTACTCACTGGGATTGTATTTTAAAGGCCTAGATCTCTTCCAGTCCAAAACAATTTCCATCATCTGTCACCTACTTATTTCTAATTTACGGTAGTAAAGTCACCTCTCTCTTAAGTGAGTTTTCTAAATTTCATTACTAGTACTTTTACATAATAATAACAATTTTGAGGCCAACTGTGCTTGTTAACTTAATTCATATGCAAAAAAGTTAAATATTTTCAGTGTCAGGTGTATTATTGTCTTTTTATCACACTAAGTTAATAGTTACACTCTCTTAAAAAATTTAATACAAACCCTACTCTTATAGTGCAAAGCATGTTAGAATCGTCAGGTTTTCCTGGGATTCGTATTTTGGCTTTATCTTACATTTATGACCTAAATTTTTTTTCGACGTTGAACCCTGCTGATATCCTTTCTCCTGAGGCAACCCTATTGACTTCAGCCAGAGTCACTGGAAGTAATTGAAGAATCATAGAATCATAGAATGGGTTGGGTTGGAATGGACCTTAAAGATCATCAAGTCACAACTCCTAATTACACCTTCCACTAGACCAGGTTGCACAAAGCCTCATCCAACTTGGACTTGAACACTTCCAGGGATGGGGCATCGACAACTTCTCTGGGCAACCTGTTCCAGTGTCTCATCACCCTTATGATGAATTCCTTCCTTATATCTAATCTAAATCTACTTTCTTTTAGTTTAAAACCATTATTAGAATTAAAGCCAGGGACTCCAGAAACCTGACATGGTTAACATTATCCTTTTGTCAGTTTTGTCAGTTCTCCCAGTTATCATTTTGTCTGTTTTGTCAGTTCTCACAGTTTAATTGCAAATCTCTGAAAAACCCAGATCTTGGATTCGTGGGACAGGCAATGAAGCATTTTGCAAGGAAAAAAAAATAAATACAAGATTAATGGTTGTGGAGAAAAGGTTGGAAAAGGGAAACTACAGTGAACTGAAGTACCACAGAACAGATAAAAATTATTCAAATGTTATTTTAAAGCCTTTCTGATTTTAAAACCAATCTGAAAATTTTGCATCTCTCTAACTTATGATACTTAACACAGAGAACAAACCCTAAAACTGGGAATATTTGTGTGCTTAATTCCAATGCTTTGTAAATGGCATGCAATAGACAGCTCCCACAGTTGTATTTGGATCAGTACATGCGATCACTTTATTTAAGTGAAGGATTTGCTTTAATTTGGGAGTGGAAACAAGGTGTTGTCAAGTGCTACACTAATGGGATAAATCTGGGATTTCCACAGACTCTCCTGTGCTTATCTTCTCCCTGATGTCTGTTATAATGATGACCTTATCACAAAGAAAATATTGTTATCTAAAACTGTTTTATCCCACACAATTTTGCGGGGTGAGGTTAGAAGGGAGGATGACTAGCAAGAGCAGGAAGAGTCAAGTCACCCTGGCAATACAAAGCACGTTACACACTGCTGATCCAGCCCAGCCCAGCAATGACTACATGGCCATGACAGCTGTTTAATAACCTACATGAAAGGAGCTGGTGCCTCCCAGCAGTTCTGTAGTGCCGGTTCCAGTGACACGGGGTGGTGACACCTGCCCAGGTGACTCTGTGATATCCGTGCTTGCAGCCAGTCTGGCAGCTGACCATCCTGGGACTGGTGCTGCTGGGTCTGACTTGGAGCAGACAAGGAGGATGAGGACACAGTGCTCCTGCACTATTGCCATAACCCCTTCACTCTGCAGAACCAGCCAGCTGTGCCAGCTGTGGATTAGGATGCCAGCATTTTAGGGTCTCCTGTAGAAAAGGTAACAGAAAAGTGATCCCTGTACTAAGGACCTTCCAGGCTGAATATCTGCCTTGTACATATACAGCTTCATTCATTAGGCCACCTATCTCAAGACCTTTCCCCACTTAAAAGCATCAGCAATCACTTAAAAGGATAAAAATTCTGTTTCATCTTTGTTGTCAGATCCTTATTTCATTTCTCAAAAACCCATAGGAATATTTATTGACCAGTGGTGGTTTTACTGTGTCTTGTGATTTCTATTAATGTTAACTTGTGTGAAATAAAACATGGAATTGAAACAGCAAAAAGCACACAGGCAATTTTCTGTCCTGTGTTTCATGTATATGGTAAGAATAAACAGCAGATGTCAGCACTAATCCAGAACTTGAAAGGTTCACATGGAATTTAATCAGACCCCACTTTACCGTCCTCAGAATGCATATACTCAGGCTGTGAAGAAACTAACCAAAAAATCTCTGCTCAGAAACACAAATATATTTCTATTCCAAGAACCTTAGCAAATTTGAAGTGTCACTTCTACATGAGTATTCCTAGCTAGCAAGGGAGCATATCTGTACGGATAGATTTTTGCCTTATCCTTGCACGAAAAGATTACCAGATCCATGCACTTCCCTAAAAATGAAAATTTTATTTTAACATGCCTTCAGAAGAGACAATAGTTTGGAAAAGTGCAGGTGCAAAGATTCGAGAGAGACCCGATGAGCAACTAGTCCTGAACCTGAAGGACAGAGGAGAACCAGAGGGCTCTTGGTGCAGTTGGAGGCTGCAGTTCATCCTTGCCTTAGGGTAGAACAGGATGGGACAAGTGAGTAAAATGGGTGTAAGAACATGACTTCTGCAGTAGAAGTAGACTCTGTATCTGCTGAACAAGATCTACAAACCACTGAAGATTTTCCTGGAAATAAAGCATAATTTAACAGTACAAATACACACAAACCACACGCACCTGCATGCTGAACTACAAGAAAATGTGGGAATAGGAGAACAGCATCCTCCCTGCCTGGTCACCACCACTTTGAGGTCAATGGATGCTGAGTTCCTTCTGGAAGAAATGCAACATACATTAGCACACTGCCTCCCAAGCCATGGAAACTTTTTCAGCTCTTGAAAAAGAAGGCCAAAAAGAAGATTTAAAATGTGCCATAGATTGCATGGACATTTCCTGCCAGCATGAAACACTGTGAAATTCCTCAGGTTTTGACCACTGTCACAGCTACTAGACATACAAGAACATACCACCTATGACAGAGCCCAAGACTGCTCTTTCCAATATCTGTGGTGAGATCTCTTAAATCCTGCAGTAATCTGACATCTGCAGAAAATCTTCCCTGATAAGGCTTCTCCAAACAGGAATCTTTCAGACAAGATTTCTCCCAAAATATGAGCAATTTTTATGCCAATACATAGGAATATATCGCTTTATTCTATTGGGTTTTTTTCCCTAGTTTTCTGAAGCATTTTCCATCAAAACCAAAAAATGGCAGGCTTAATGGATTTACTATCTACATCTACATCCTGGTCTCCAAGGATCAGATGTTCCTTAAATGACATTGAATGGAAGAGGACAAGAAGTATACCCTGGGTCAATTATAAAAGTAAAAATAGCTTGGTTGTATAAAATTGTATTAGTTCTGGTTACAAAACCAAAACAATATCCGTTTACATTATGAGCTTAAAAGACTCAGTTCCTCCTGAGCTGACAGCTCAGTCTCAGCCTGAACAAACTGGCAAGATGCCCAGACAGTTTTTAGCAAACACTGCCACCAGATTATATTCAACTGCCCCCCGTCATTCTGCAATCTTTGCTCCCTGAACTCCTTCTCTCTGTGCTGTTTTTCAAAAAAATAAGTAGGATTGTTTTATTAACTAGTAAAACAATTTACTTTGATTCATCTTCTCTGACCAGAAGAACATAGGAGGTCATCAATCTTAACTTCTTTGTCAGCACAGAGATGTCAAACCAGAATTAAGTGGTGGAAAAATTGTTGAGGGAGAAAGAAAAAACAAGACAAATGGAACAGAAGATAGTGAATACCGCTTCTCAAAAGAGGGGAAGAGAAATTCTGCTGAGCTGCCTAGCTGCTACTAGTTGATGTTCTGTCAAAAAAAATCTCTTCATTTTTCACAGAATCAGAGACATTATGATACAGAAGAAGAGCTGCAGATTTCTCATGAATTCAGAGAAAAATTAGAAAAGTAAACAGTCTCCTGTGAGCTAATAGTGCTTTGATGTCCTTTTTATAATAACAAAGAAAATCATCCTTTACACCATACACCTGAAATTAGTTGCATCATCTTTTCTTTGCAGGATACTCCAGTGTAGGATTACAGTCTTCTCCTGCCTTCACCTGTGAACTGCTCTTCCCAAGGTGTCTTCTCTCATCCTAAGTGGTGACTGGCTGTTTTCCAAACAGAAGCACAGACAACTGAATTTTCTACCTGTTTTAACACTTTCTTCATGCACACCAGATGTTTTTAAGCATAACCTTGAGGGATAGGATGAGCTCTATATCACGCCCTGAAGATGAGGAAATTCCCATGGCTCTGCCAGTAAAGTGAAATCACACCATCTGTCTACTCTAAATATCCCACATCCAGACTTTAGATATAAAAAGTATTACCAAAAACACTTCAGCTGTTCTGTATTACTACTCTAGCAGTGACAGAATGAGACATGAATTTAAGTATATTGTCTCTATAAACAGTGCAATTCTCTGGTCTTTGCAAGTCCTTCCAGCCAGAAGCAGCTTGCAGTAGCCAATAGGTGACCTTTCACTTGGCTCACTGGCAGGCAGGGTTAGCTCCAAATCGAATACGGCATAACAACCTGACAGCACATACACAAAGGTGAGATTTAGAATCATAGAATCATGGAATGGTT
>NW_010144216.1:0-26839 GCF_000699245.1 Pterocles gutturalis
AAGGACAGGCTGAGAGAGTTGGGGATGTTAAGTCTGGAGAAGGCAAGGCTCTGGGGAGACCTTATAGCAGCCTTCCAGTGCTGAAAGGGGGCCACAGGAGAGATGGGGAGGGACCTTTTTCACAAGGGCGCATAGTGATAGGACAAGGGGTAATGGTTTTAAGCTGAAAGAGGAGAGATTTAGATTAGATATTAGGAAGAAATTTTTTTCCTGTGAGGGTGGTGAGGCACTGGAACAGGTTGCCCAGAGTAGCTGTGGATTTCCCATCCCTGGAGGTGTTCAAGACCAGGCTGGATGAGGCTTTGAGCAACCTGGTCTAGTGGGAGGTGCCCCTGCCCATGACAGTGGGGTTGGAACTTGACCTTTAAGGTCCCTTCCAACCCAAACCATTCTATGATTCCATGATTCCACGAAATGACTGCGGGAAGCTAATATAGAATCATTAAGGTTGGGAAAGACCTCAGGGATCATCAAGTCCAACCCAACACCACCTAACTCACTAAACCATGTCCCTAAGCACCACATCTACACATTTGTTGAACCCCTCCAAGGATGGTGACTCCACCACTTCCCTTGGCAGCCTGTTCCAATGCCTGATCACTCTTTCAGTGAAGACATTTTTCCTAATATCTAGCCTAGACCTTCCCTGATACAACTTGAGGCCATTTCCTCTTGTCCTATCACTTGTTATTTAGAGAAGAGGCTAGCACCCACCTCACTACAACCTCCTTTCAGGTAGTTGTAGAGAGTGATAAGGTCTCCTCTCAGCCTCCTCTTCTCTAGACTAAGCAACCCCAGAAACATCAGCCCACAGTGTCCTGCAGGAGCAAAAACACACCACGTTAGAGGAAATGTGTAACACATCTGTCCAGATAACATGGCAGGCATCTGACTTCCATCTCTGAATGCAGGCAAAGATGGTTGCAATTCCGAAACATCAGTAGGAGCCTTCAGGATCTAAATGCTTCTGCAAACATTTGCAGCTGAAAGAAAGGGAGATCAGCTGGGAACATGAAGGATGGATCCAGCATGAGAAGTGGTTTTACCTGTTTTCCAGACATTCTGGATGTTAGGGGTATAGCCCAGACAGAAGTATGTCTATGTCTGCTTGTGGAAAACACAGATAGACTGCCTCAGATGAGGTTTGTGACAGAGACCAGTACAGAAAAAACAGTGCTGTTTGGTACCTTCAGAGATCACAGAAGCTATGAAAGTGACAACTGTTTGTGATAAAGTGAGAAATTTATGGCAAAAATGAGATCTATTTCCCTAGAAGAGAGAAAAGTATCTACGTCTTTTAACATGCACTTGATAAAGTCTTGAAATGGGTTTTCTTTATGTTTTAAATAAGAGTTATCTGAACTTTTATTTTCAGACAATTTATTTTCCTATGCTCTCCAAAAGAGGACTCAGTACTAAACCTAGTCTGAAGCCCATGGAAATGGAAAGATCGCATATTATATATTAGACACACAGTAGGTCCCCACTGTCCGTTTCCCCCTTGTCAGCACATCCAGGTTGTGCTTCGGGATGAAGGCAGGAGCTGATTGACTAAACCTGTCATGAAGTACCTGGGACTGAAGACTTGTGGGAACTCATGCTGTTGTGTTGGAGGTGAGGATGAGTAATCCAATGAAACCTAGACCAGCTGGGACACGCTGTGACCCGTCACATGTTATTTGACCTGATAAACTGATATGACCCTACTACTCCAGCTAAAGCATCGAGTTTTATGCTCTGCATGAGAAGAAAGGTAAAAGGTCTCCAACAAGCTCTGGATCTGTCTTAATGGGAGGTGAGAGATGCCCTCCTCTTCTCCGTTGTTTGTTGGGGGAGGTTTCAAGGCAAATTTGAGCATTGTGCAGGATGGAGTCCAAGTCTGTTTGTAATCATCTGTTTCCGCTCAGTTTGTTTTGAAATTCTGCCTGAATTAGAAGCTATTAAACCTTAACTCCTTCTTTAACACATTTTATTTGAAAACCTTTGCCAACATTTTATTCCTAAAAATGATTTATTAACTCTGCTCTTTGTAAAAGTGCAATTCATTATAACACCAATGTGTAATCCCTTTGTGATCCTTCTTAGGGGGACTGTGGGAATGATGATTAAGTCACTTTGCAGCAAGAACACCTGTGAAGCAGGTAGACATTTATTAGCTCATTTAAAAAAAATTAATTAAAAAAATATTTGTTGTGTTCTGTGCACCTTTTCTTTTCGTTGAAGGCACAGAGAGATGAAGCAACCGCGACCCACATTATGAAATTAGAATGCAATTATTGCTTTAAGTAAAACAAAGCCCAGCCTCATACAAAAGGTGTGGAAACTCAAATTGCTAAATGATTCGATCGCAGTCACACTTGGTAATCAGCTCCAGTGTTTTTTTGGCAGGGCCCTACTATGAATTATGATGGGAAAATTAAAAGGCATGTCTTGTCCCATGCCGTTGCCATGTAAGTGTATGCTTCATGTGGAGATATAAACACTGGAAATATCTTGAGTTACGCTGCCTGTGAGTAATTGCCATCTCTATAAGCAGGCTGTTTGGAGTTGTAAGAAATAGGAAAATTACACCTTTTGTTCAAGATTTGACAATGTGGAGACCTGTCTTGTTTAATCATGTTAGCTCAGCAGCAAAACGAACAGCCTCTTTTAAAGGGAACGGAGAGGTCCTGGAGGAGGAGGTTGTAATTCAGTGCATGCTCACTCCTAAACCGTTTGCGCTGTTAGGCTGCTAGCATGAAGAGCCTTGAAGGGATGCCAGGCTGCATTGTTTTGAGGAGAAAGCAGTCTTCAAGTCATTGGGTTTCTGAGACACCCACACGTACGTTTTCATAAAGTTGGAATATTAGCCCCATTACTGTTATCTGTTGTGCCAGGGGTTGTGTATGCCCACGTGGAAAATCACCCATGAACTAAGGAAATTCAAGGAAATATTCTCACCTCCATAGGACACTTAGGGGTGTGAAACAAAGAGGGATTAGTGCCCTCATGATCACACAGCTGGTCCATGGCAGAGACCCAAGGTAAACCACAGCAGGCTGCAGGGGATGGCTCAGTGGGTATTTACGCTGAACTCCGCCAGGTTGCCGGAGGGTCTCCTCTGCCACCTCCAGCTCTCTGCACATCCCTCCCCCTGGTCTGCCAACAAACACCTGCGTGTCAGCACATCCAGGCAAAGGGGTTGGTCTAATGCGTGCAATGAGACTGAAAACGGGGCCAAAGAGATCCAATCTGGATCTGGCAACAAGCACTGGGCAGTTAAAATGTAATATATATATATATGTATGTATGCGTACATAAATTAAAAAAGAGGCCCTGACTTCTCTAAGGTAGCTGTAGACAACTTTGTTCAATCACCTCCATCTGTATAGTCTGGTTTTCAGACCGGCCCAGATACTGGTCAAGATCATGGTTTTCAGGAATAATTATGTGTGAAAGAGAAGGTACACTGCCTGAAGTTCACCCAAACTCTTCTCCCTGACCCCACCACTTCATTATAGCCCTTGGCAAAAGGCACAGTCAGGGAGGGTGGTGGACAGGATTCAGGCATGCTTGATGCTCTTCGCCATCTCTCCTTTCTATAGAAACAGGGAAAAAAGGAAAACTATGAAACTTGCTACCTCTTGTACTACTCTAGATTAAGAGATATCCCCTCAGAGAAGAAAGCTGCTGAAGATTTTTTGAGGAGCTAAAGAAGAGTATCTGACTCTCCATGTAGCCCTGGCCATAACGCATTCTTAAGTCAGGTTTGAAGGTAAGCATGTCCTTCAGGGGAAAAATATTCAGTCTTTATTTTTAAGTGCCCAGCAATAGGGAAAAAACTTTTTAAAAAAACATCAGTGTGCTGGTTTGATTGTTAACTGGGTTTATGTTTAAAACCTACTCTTCTTCCATCTGAATTTTTCTGTCTCCTCTGTTTGTTGATTGGATGTTTTTTAGGCTGCTGGTCTGAGAAAATTATCATCAAATGTGTCTTTGACATGTAGGTGTATACAAGCTGAAATAAAATCACTGCTCAGCCTTCTCTTAGTTTGTTGCGTCTTTCGTGCCAATGCAAGTACATGTTTCAATATTTCATCATTCCCCTGACTGACCAAGGTGTGAACAAAAGGCTCATGCCTGAAAGGAAAAATCATACCCATAAAGGATACACACCCAGAGATTAGAAACCTCTTAGCCCGTGATGCACACTGGACACTCAAAAGCAATGCAGGACTTACGGCTCCTTTCTCCCCCACTACGTTTCCCATTAGCACTCCCTATTATCCTATATGCTCCATATTTTGTTGTGAAAATCCTTTACTTTCTTCCCATCAAAGGAACATCCAGACTTCAGATTTACATGGATTAATATTTCCTTTTTACGTGGGTTTTTTTTAAATTGATTATTTCATTTTTGTATGGACTAATATTTCCATTTCCACAGCGGTTAACTGCTTTTCGCTATGCTCCATTGACTGTTTCCTGTAGGTCAGGACAAGGTGTGGGAAGTCCCTGCCACTCATGGCTGTGCCATCTGTGGGCAGTATCCTCAGAGCTCTTAAATACAAAGGCAAAAAACATCTGGCGGGTTGTTTCAGTGTTCCCACATACAATTCCCCAATACCTTTCCTTATGTGCTAGTGTTGCTGGGTTTCATGTGTTTGTTACCTCTTCAATATCATGTCTGCAACTGGTTTTTCTTCAAGATTGCAATAGAGAAGCTCAGGCAGAAATGGTCCAAGTCTTTGAGTCCTGGTCCAAGACAGGATGCATGTTCTGCTTCCTAGAACATGACTGATCTGTCAAACATTTTTAAAAGAATCCACATCTTAGCAATTTGTCTCTAAAACCAATAAGGACTAAGGGAGGACCCTACCAACCCTCTTGTACTGTCTGAATAATCCTGTCAGGTTTGCCTATGGATTTTCACATGTCATCAGTCTCGTTGCATCCACTTAATATTAAATCAGGTAGACCAAAAACACCATGAAATGAAGGCTGGTTGCCCTGGTGGGAGAGACCCACCCAGAACTAATGAGGTGCAGAGCCTCAAGTGAGTTATAAACTACACATGAAGCAAAATCAAACGCGCAAACATCCTGACAGTGGGATGCTAAGTCTTGGGGAACTATTTGGAAAAAGTGCACTAGATCATTGCGTGGTGCTCCACGCTGGGCACAGACAAAGGCATGGACCCTGTGTGCGATCTATCCAAGAGAAGTTAGGTACAGCCACTACTTTTAACTAACAAAGAGACAACCAGAGAAACTCCAGTTCTGGGGATTTTACACATCCAAAGAATAGACCAAATTACGTTTTTTGGTGGATTTGGTCTGATCAGACAGCTTATCGTTTTTAAAGCAAGGACACCATTCACTAATGGTGTTTACTTAGATACTCATTCTTTACTGAAGTCTATGAGGTGCCTTCTCAGCCGTTGCACAGCAAGGAAATTTGACTTTGGCAGAGGTCTGCTGTATTTCCCAAACTCAGGATCTTAGCTTATTTTTTATTTGCAGATTTTTGTAAAAAAACATAACTATTAGAATGCATGTAACTTTCCCATGAGTCCATTATTTAGTGCTTAAAATGTGGATTTTAAAAAGCTGAAAGATTCTTATATGGTTTTGTAGACAATTTGCTTACTTATTTTCCTAATACCTGTTACACTGAGTGCCTAATCTTCTGCAGGTTTTTTTCCTAATGCAGCTGTCACATGTAGTACTAAGTGGATCTGTTAATGAAAACTCTTACTTACACTGCCCAGCACTTCCTGTTATAAGACTCCTTTTCTGCTGCTTGTAATTATCTTTAGTTTTCAAATTTCAACTAAGAAGGCCAGAAGGAGTTAGTAAGGTGTTATTAAGCAGTTACACGCTTTAGGTTGATGGAAATGGTTGTTTATTTTAATCCAGCGCACTCAAATGCGCAAGAGTCATGGCTATGGCTCAGACTGAGCTGAACTGCAGTGGCAGGGAAGTGGGTGGTTTCAGGCTGACATCGTGGTGCTCATAAGCTCCCTGTTATGCCTGAAATGTCCTCAGTGAGATCAGAAAGAGCAAGGATCTGGGTCCTATGTGTGCCTTCACCCTGTAGGCTCCACTGATCATGCAGTCTGGATCTCCACTGCCCAGATACCTAGCTTGCCTGGAGACATCTGCGTGCCAAAACCTAAAAATAGATGTCTCAGTCTGTGAACCTAATTCTACCCTCCTAAAAATAGGTGAGAAGAATCCTACCTCGACTCTCCAAACCATATAAAAGTTGAAAAATCAGCAGATTTCAAGAAAATAAAATAATATTTTGCTGGAATATGTCCAATAGCATTTAGCAAGCAGAACCATGGAAAAGCCCAGGAGGAACCAATCATTCTGTCATCAGCAGGTAATGAATAATGATGGAGACGACCACCCACTGAACAATGAAGATAAAACACAATTTTGTGTAGCTGCTCAGGGAGTGAGAACCAGTCAATCTGCAATCTGAATGAGGGAAAAAGACTTTTTGATTGTAATATATGTATAAACAAGGGTGTAAAAACCAAGAGGAGTTTTATATGAATACATGTAGGTGGCCAAAGCTCCACTGGTACCACTCCAGGATAACCAGAACTGGCACACGCAGTAGGATGACTACACTGTGGTCAACAGCATGCAGATTCAGAGCCAGGTCTGGCTTCTTTCTGGCTGGCTTGTACAGTCGGAGCAAGTCTGGGCCTGTGTGTAAATTCTCCTTTATACAACCAGGTTCTTTTTCCATCCCTGAAAGTGTTAGAATTATTCTTGAATTGAGTTTTTAGGTGGAATTATAAGTGAGATCAAAATTTTTAAGTCCTGAAGTCTGAACTACCTCTATCTGCAATGCAATTATTGAGGAATTTAAAAGAGACACCATTGACTGCAGAATTAACCTAATGTGAAAGGTTGAGAGAGGGTTGTGTTTTTACGGTAGGCACGGTGCACATCATTTAACCTATCTCCTGTTGATTTTAAGGAGAAATTTTCTGGTGACTTCAATAATGTTCTAACTTCTTAAATAATTGAAGAACAAATGAAATCTGTGTTAAACTATAGTTTAACTGATTACGTGATGACATTTCACTGCTTGTTAATCCAAATTGTACTAATTTCTCTGGGGACAGTATAAAGGAACAGAAATGCCTATGTGAAGTCTTCTGTCATGCAGTATTAGTTATTACAGTCACTTTGATTGAGTTTCTATTTTTAGATTTCTCCAAAGAAAAAAATAATGTTTCCCCATGGAAATCAAGTATATTTAGCTTGAATGAGTAGTGGGTACAAAGTGAGATTGGTACCATTAAGTTTTTATAAGGGTAAGAATAATAAATCTGATTATTTAATGCCTATTCAATAGCTCCGTTACATGTCTTCCACTACAAAAACTAAGCGAGGAAAAGCAGTTTAGATGTCACTCTGTTAAAATCAATCCTTCTTATTTGTTAGTGGTTAAGTAGAACAATTTTATTTGCTTTGGAAAAAAATCTGAACATAGGCAAAGGGGAAAGTGAGAGATATCGTGGCCATTTCTTGTCGTTGTATATACATTGTCAGTCAAATATACCCCATCTATAAGATCAATAAGTGCAGCAACTAAATTCCATGTGGGATTCAGTTATATTGTTCTTACAGCAACTGTAAAAGCTTTGACCAAGATATGGGGGTCCTTTTGCCTGAGGCATAGCAGAAGCATGTAACAGATGATCTCTTTGTCAGATGACTTCTACCCTAGTGAGAAAGTTCACAAAAAGTGGAAGAAAACGGTCTGATATCCAGTGGGAAAAGTGAGATGCAGAGAAAACAAAAAGTTAAAACTGGACCTAGTGCCTAACTGCCAGCCCCTATGGTTTGGCTTCCCAGAAGCTACAGTTTGCTGGAGTAGTGTTCATTGTACGCTGTGGCCACTTTGGGATCTAATCTGCATACTGCTAAGAAACGAAAGACAATCCATTTCAACGTTCATATGGTTTGGCTTCAATGACTCTTTCTAAGTCTGTATTGGTTTTGTTTCTGCATTCTTTAGTTTCTGTTAATGCCTTTTTTCGGCTTTCCTATTACATGTTACTTTTGAAAAAAAAGATAAATTATCCACTGTTGTTCTTTTTTTTCTCTTTTTTTTTTTTTTTTTCTGGATACCTAGGTTTTTAATCATTAAGTTGGCAACTTCAGCGCAGTAAATAGTTTTTCCCATTCCTGGATCTTCTTTGAAAACCTTTTTCTTCACTCAAGTGCAGGTTTCAGGACATTGCATTAAATTTTTGAAATCCCTCTAAACATAGAGACAGAAAACCTTATGTGTAAATTCATTTCATTTTCAAATGATATTAATAAAAAATCAAAATTTGGTGTGAGGTTTCTGTGAGTACCAGTTTCATGGACAAGTTTGCGTATCTCAGTCTAAACTCTTAATACCTGGTTGCACCAGCAAATATAGTCTTTATGTCCAGAAATGTTGATTCAATTAGTTTACTGTATGAGAGAGAATAACCTCAAAATATGATTCGTCTTCAAATCTGATCTGTACTCTGAAATAAAATAATGCTTTAGGTGAGGAAAGAACATCTGAGTGGAATTTCTTTTAGTAGAACCTGTGAAAAATGAAAACACAACACAGGAAGATATTAAGTCCCCAAAATTACTATCTTACAACTCTCAGATGTGTTTGATAGGGCAAAGAGACTGTATTTGGTGTGTTTAATGTACCCAAGGGATTCTGATGTCTGACTAGTGCGTGAGGTTTTTTACTAATGGACAAGCACCTGGATTTTGAACTGAGCTCAGCATGGGCCTGGGCATGTGCGTCGGATCCTGATGCGCTCTGTTAATACAGGGTATTTGTGCAGGAGGCACACGCCTGTATTTAAAATTTCTGATTCACAAAAGGAAAAAAGGCATCAGCTGTAGTCATAAATCCATCATTCTGGTAGCCAGCATTCTCTCTAACTTCCTTAGCGTTATGGCATAAGGATGAGAAAAAGAAAAATACTGCAAGACAACATTTTTATTATTGTTATAATACACTCCCTTTGGCAGGATAATGGTAGCTATAGGGTCCATGGAGGCACAACACTCTCTCAAAGCAAGACTGTCCAGTTGCCCAAGTTGATGTCTTGCATGGTGGCCTCCCTGACAGGTAGATCACCGGTTACAGGACGTTGGCACCAATGGCACTAAGCTCACAGACACTCTGTGTGGTTATTAAACTCAAGTGATTATAAAATGGAAGCTCACACGCTGTACCGTTGTAATTTGCCATCCTGCTGGAAATGGATATGTGAGAAGCAGTGTAAGATATCAGCATTTTGGGGGTTGTGGACCTCCATGCAGAATGTAACTGCAAAAGACATGAAATGAGGAGTAGCAAGTGATCTCATTCCTTGTTCCTGCTAGCCCTTGCAAAGACACTTAGCTTCTTTAGGTTCATTCATAAGTGAGCATTGAGAAAATCAGTCTTGTTTCTGACCGTGCCACAGCCTCCAAGTTTGAACATGCACAAGGCACAGGCAGGATTCTGACAACCTATCTTAGCCCTTTGAGATTCACCATCTGCAACTGAGCTAGTCACCCCAGAGTCCCTCCATAAGATGGAGAGTAGGACGTTCCGCCAGACAGAATTCATCTTAATTCTTTTTATTTTTAACCTACCCCCTGAAGGCTGAATCACTTGCCTGCTGCTGTCACCTTCTCTTGAATGATTAAAGAGAATAGCGAGAGTAAGCACCTTCACTTTCTCACTTTTTTCAATCCCACCCATAACCTACCGGTGTCTCTGTTCCCATTGCTCACGTGTATAGTGGCAGTTCTGTGCTCTCATGCTTTCCTGGCCTTATTTATTCAATTTGTAAAAAAAATGTATGTAAGGACATTCCAGGCTGATTACCTTGTAAAGAGATACTAAATCTTAGATGCCTAACTAGAGTAAGTGTATAATTTGTTATATCTTTGTAAAAAGTGGCAGAAATTAGTCTCTAAAATCAACTATAAAGAGTAATAACAATTATTATTATTGTTACCATTATTACAAGTAACCATAAGCTTAATTTTGCACAGGGACATGCATGTTTTACACTAGCCCTAAAGTCAAAGTGACGATAAGCAGTTGTCTTTATCACCACCATCAACACCCTTTCCAATCATGTAGGTTCTGCCAGCAATAAACAGGGATTTTCAAGCTTCAGAGCTGCAATCCCTAACTTCAGCTTCAGTATTTATTATTACTATTACTTCTATTATCCTGAATTACTATGCAGATAGAAAAGGGAGGAGGGATGAATTGTTTTTGAAAGTCTGTCTCTTATGTCTAGGCAAGATATTGATGCATAGACCCAGACAGGAAATTTCATGGAATTCAAAGGAAGGATGAAAGACAATCTCTTCCCTGCTGGTATTTGAACTTGCATTTTCTGCAAGTTTGGATATTTCTAAAGACACATTCAGAACACTGACACATTACTTGCAGCTGTTACTTAATTGATTAAAGACTATGTTTAATTAAAAACTGTCACAAGAACAGAGCGATGGAAGGATGAGTTAAAATTACATTTCAGCCCACCTGAAGTAATGAAGCTCAGAATATACACACTGAGTCACACCACTAGCTGGGAAAGCATTTTCAAGGATAGATCCAGAACCATCCTGGAGAGATCCAAGAGAACATAATTGCCCATCTGTCAACATTACCTATGGATCCTTACCTACGGGCTGCAAACGCCTGCGGGTATTTTGGGAGGGAGTGGGTTGAGAGGGTAGAGATAAAAAGCTTGTGGAACAGCCGGTTTTATTCATTTCACATGAATAAACAGAGATGGCAACATCGTTGTGCATAACTGAAAGAAATGTCCACGTTTAATGTCCACATGACTGCACGCCCTTTAAAACTTACATAACATCCCCCTTTGCCACATCTACAGAAACATACGAGTTCTTTGTGGACTTTTTTGTTGTTGTTGTTTGGGTTTTTTTGGCATCGAGTCTTTCATTGCAGCTGCCCATGTCTCTTGTCTCCGGACAGACGCTGCTGTCACTAGATCAATTACCAGCATTCATTCCGTCTCTCGCCGTGACCCAATGGACTCCTTGTTCTCTTTCTGTTGACAGCTGGAGAAGGCTCCAGCCAAACTGGCCACTAGCTACTGACCCCTCTACAGACAACCTTATTAGGGTAATTGCAAGGCTGGAAGCAGCCGAGACTGGGGCCCAATTACACCTGTCCTTGTCCAATTCAGCCAAGGCTTAAATTACTTGGATGGGTCAAGGATGGTAGTGTGCTCAGGTGAACAAAAGCTTTCCCTCTATTCTTATGCCTTTCAGAGACAGACATTCTTAATTATGCTTGTCATTGGGATATAATAAGGCTGATTTCTTTAAACAGCACCTTTCTTCAGCAGGGAAACTGATGTGTTGTCTTACTGAACACCACCATCGAGCAGCCCATGTATTTAGAGCAAGGTAGAGGTAGAAGCAGCTTTTGGGGTTTTCCTCTTCAGATGGTTATAATCTAGTCTGGAATAGAGAGAAGTCAGTGCTTAGTGCGCATTATGTGCTCTTATGCACGCCAGTAGTTAATGACAGTGGTGATAAAAGCATGAAGAAAGGCTTCATATTGTTTTCCAGTGACAATAGTCAGGTTCTGAGTCCATTAGTTTAATTTTGTTTGAAGGAGATGGTCATTCAAAGCATTGAAATGATCTATAACACTGATTTATGGACAAAAAGCTAAAAAAACAATGAGACTAAAAGCTGATCTTACATACTTTAATTGTCTTAATGAGGGACTTTGATTCCCAAAGTTAGGAGCAAGCGCTGTCATACCTGGGAAATGCAATATTCTCAGGACTTTTGAAAAACACTCCTTTGTTTAAATATTTAAATATACATTTATTGATCTACATTTGAAGTTCTCACACTTAGAGATCTTGGAAAATTACCGAGCTGCATAGGGATACACATCTGTATTAATATATTTATACTTCTAAAAAAATTAAAATATTCTGTATTACAGGTTTGTAGGCACAGCATAAACACACAAGGTTTTTCTGCTTACTGTGCAATATTGAGAGATTATTTGTTTGGTTTCATTGTACTTTAAACAGGTGGTTAAATTAATTGCAAAAATAAAATCATGAAAATAGGAAGCAAAGTATAATTTTTAGAGAAGTTAGCATATATATGCTCTTGCAGAACCAAGAGAGGATTTAACTTCAGTTATTGCATCTTACTTCAATATTTTAATAAATATTTTATAGGACTTGTAATAAAATGTGATTCTAAAACATTTATTGGTAATTTACTTACTGAAAATCATTTTTCATTTCATACAAAATTGTGTTTCAAGAAAACAAGCACAAAGCAATGATTAAAAAAAAGCTGTTTACCAACCCTGAAAAACTACGCAAATAAAAAGTATGAGTACTAACATTTTTTACTAATATTTTAGTATGAAAACCGTTAGAAATGAAACCATTTTTCAATGAAAAAAACCAGGCCAAAATTGTGCTCACCTTTTTTTTTTTTCTTTCTTCCTTTTTTTTTTTAATTTTCACAAATCTGCCCTTGCCTGGTCACACGATTTTCAAATTTGCATTTGACATTACTTGAAAATTGTTATTAACAAAGAAAGTTATTGCAAATGGTTAGTTTTGATCATTCCCAATTTTTACTGTACCGTTTCTTCACAAATCAGACTAAGACATTTTGGTTATCTGCTACAGGTAAAGTACAGACTAGTAACACACTTTCAGGAGTTCCTTATTGCATGGGAAGTGGGATAGGGTATAATAGGGTAGGAGAGGAGAGGAGAGGAGAGGATAGGATAGGATAGGATAGGGCAGAACCCAATAGTCCTAATCTGGATTTTGGATAATTAATGTAACTAAAATGGTCATTTGTGGACAGCAAAATTTATAAGTAATCCTACAAGTCTCTGTGTATGATTCTGTACTGACACTATTGTCCTCAGGACTAAGTAGTGCAAACATAAATCTGTACGGTATCATTTCGCGTTGCAAGCACCTCTTGATAAAGTGAGTGATTATTTAGATTGAAAAGTTGCTCATTTACTCTCCTAGACTAGACCTGTGTTAGTAACCTTTTCTTGCATTGAGATCACTTTGTAAAGAGTGTGACAAAAGTGAGAGACCTGTATTTTAACACATATAAATAAGACAAAACCTATCATTTCACAAGGAAAAATCCTAGCAGTTGCAAGGAGACAGAATGAACCATTAAGTTTCATCCCATTTCTAGCAATCTGATTCTGTGCTAGGTTGCATCACAGAGCATTGGGATTGCTTCCAGTTTAGTCAGAGCATTCCTCTGCCTTCTGTTTGATCAGATCTGGCCTTTAGTATTAATAAGTGCTATTTTCCATGACATTGTGTGTTTTGTCTTGTGGAAATCAGTTATGAAACCATCTTGCATTACTAATCCAAATAATAACCTCATTTAAAACTCTTAGGTTGGAATCCATCTGCTTTCAAAAAGACACTTTGAAAGGAAGGGATTCCTCGTAGTCTAAGATACAACTTTAAATTAGGTGAAAACAATTTCCAGTCGCTATCAGGAGATATGTATTTCATCAATTTGGATGGACAGAATAAGGTGAAATTAATCCTACTCAATGGAGTTAAAGCAATAAATATAACAAAAACAAATGTATATTGCTGGAAGCAAGGTATGAGCTCTCAGGTTCTTCCTGAGCCCAAGAACTCGCCTACGTGGAGTCCTGCTACATCACCAGCAGTTTCAGCATCACGTTGTAACAATGGCTGTGTGTATTGCCTGCTGCCTCAGCTGGAAGCTGCTTAGAAAAAAGCTCCACAGCTGAAAAAGAAAATTCTGGCAAAACTATTCTAAAAGCACCTATATTTAATATGAAAAACTTTCACAGCTGAAAAAGAAAATTCTGGCACAACTATTCTAAAAGCACCTATATTTAATATTAAAAAATATATAGCCTTATAAGAAACCACAGGATATTAATGTTTATGACTATTTTCCTTCAGACGAGGACTTAAATAGACTTTATAAACACTAATATATAGCTTTATAAGAAACCACAGGATATTGATGTTTATGACTTTTCTCTTCAGCCGAGGACTTAAATAGACTTTATAAACACTACTTAAATGTCACTGCTGTCTTGGTCAAGCTATTATGAACCACAGCATACATTTCCTTATTGTCTCTGGAGGCTTTCTAGTTTTCTCTGCCTTCCCATGATACGGAAGACACATAGCGAGCAATGGGAGCTCTGTACACAGAGTGAAAAAAGCACAGGGAATAGAAGGGAAATCCACTTTATGAATGACACCTATGCAAAATTGATGAGATGGAAGACAACGATTTTGCTCCTGCTCATTTCTAAGACCAAGAAAGTGAGATTTCGACTGTCTCTTTTTCTCCTTTTATTTTTAAAATTATCTAGACTTTTTTCCTGTAGGACCCTGGCATGTGACTTAGACCTTCCAAGTCTTTTTCATGAATAGATGATGCCCTCCATTGCAAAAAAACTCATTCGAGATGCAGGGCACACAGTCTACAACCAGCACTTTGCATGACTTGAAAAAAGAGTTGTGATTCCAGATCTCCACATCGCTGCTGTAGAGCAATATCAAGTTTATTGTATAGTTTATACAATATAGAATGTAAATTAGGAAAAAAGTATAAGGAAATATCTGTCTGAGAATGGCTTACAAATTAGGGCACATGCTAAAAATCTGAGAATTTTTTCCAAAATAAGCAGAGATGATCCTGAACATTAATCTTTTAACACTGCACATAAATGGGATAGCAACTTTCTATTAGTGGGGAGGGGGAAAAAAAGGCTTTTTGGAATTTTAACTCCTAATTCAGTCCATGCTTTTGTCAGTAATGTGATGCACATTGTCTTTTGAGTCTTTGGTGCATCTATCAGTGCACCATGGAGCCACCTTATACACAGATGGGAATTATGGTATCTGGGCCAGGTCAAGACCAAATTTTGCCGTGTTATAGTGTGTGTTTCAATTTACACTGGCATAACTGAGATCAGAATCAGTCATGTGAGCATGGAAGTGAGCACAACTCTGCTTCACATTTAAAACAGCTTTCTCAAGTGGGATTAAGGGATTAGGTTTTGCGGTTGTCTTCCAGAAGCAATGTCATGGGGTGGTTTTACTACGGGAAGATCTGGTGTTTCGCCAGTGCAAAATAAAGTCTGCTGGCAACGTGAATGCAAAATCATTGAGACAGAGGCTCAGCTCAGCTGTAACGGCGTAACACAAAGTTACATGAGCTCTGACTCTCTTGCAGCAGTAGATTAAAATTCAATGGCAAACTTGTGAAATTCCCCTGTCTTCACACTGTCCCTCTTCCAAGATTGCTGCTCCTCAGCAAAAGTTTCTGAAGCAGACTATGAACAAGTGCAGTTTGCATGTCAATATTGTGACACACAATATTTTTTAACTATTTTAATATACAAGGCTGATTAACTAATTTTTATTTTGTTTTCCATTGGGTCAAAAAGCATACTAATTCAGAAACTGCCTCATGAACTGTTTAGTCATCTTTCTGGTAAGTCAATAAAATAAGGGGGTACGAAGACAATACTGACCTCAGCTATACAGTTTCAAGCAGCTGCCATGTGTGGGTGAGAACCATATCTCTGTTACAGCCTGTGAAGCCTGACTTCAGTGCAAGTGAGAATAATAAACACAGAAGAGACGTTTGAGCATCCTTCCATTTACCAGACCAACTCCTTCAACGGCTGGTAGCAACAGGAGTTGCTGGTCAATTTATTTAGCATGAGCTGGAGTTCCTGAGGATATTTTTAATGTACAAGCTCCGTTAGCACCGTTAGCAGGAAATTTCCTGTTGCATGGGCAGTAATGTGATTAAATTTGGTCTAACATGATGTCCTTTGGCCTAGAAAAGTCCTTCTGTCTCTTTTCACGTCACCGTTTGTTGAGGGGGACAACTGCACTTTCCTTTTTTCATTTGGAGATTTGTAAGCTAAAAATCATCAAAATCATAGTAGCAAGGTGATAAAGTCTCATCTTTATCTGAGAATAGCAATACTCTCCAAGGAGCACTTCTGCCTCAGAGATTGCTTCAAAAGCCTTAAAGAAATGTCAGGGGTTTTGGTCATAAGGGCTGCTTCCACCAAGGTTAACCATACTCACAAACTATAGCAACCTTACACAGCTTTATTCTTTGGTGCACCCATGACACTTTTCTCAGTTTGCCAAAAAATTCCCAGTATTCTCACAGACTGAGAGAAATGAACTGAGAACCTTACTCTGAAAGTCCAAAGACCAGGGAACTGCACATTATTGTCAGAAACTCTGGTTCTCCCCAAAAAACCCACCAGGAATCCAGAAGCCAGCAAGCTTCAGCTACCAAACAGAGCGGCTGCAATGTGGGAGGTCTCTCTCTTCCCCTCTTGTGTATCTAAACTCTTCGAACCTGAATGCCAAATCTGGTGGCTACAGCTCTTTGAGTCCCGGTAAACAGCCAGCTGTATTTCTTAGGAGTCACTGACATACCAGTTTTAAAGAGTCGTTGTCAGCATGATCGTGAGGAACAACATACTGGACCATTCATGAGGAGGTGGCTTGTTCAGCACCGCACAGGACAAACCAGTTTCCTCTAAACGTTGCCAGATCCCATGTTAAGCTTGTTCTCTTTCCTGCTGTATGCACTCACATGATGATAACACTAAGGTCAACAATGTGTTGTATGTGGACATGTTCTTATGTTGGGTGTCATCTTCTTTGTGGACAACTGGAAGTGAAAGCTTTGCCATCTCCTCTGCTCTGAAATAAACCACTGCAGCTGGAATTAGCCGTGTGTAGACATTTGGTCTGGGTCTCATCTGCTGCCCAAACAGCCTTGTCTCTTGTCTGCAAGCAATGGATGGCAGTTGACAGCAACAGCCCATCATCCAGATCCGCTCCACAGGTCACCAACAGGACCACAGAGGGACTCTGCCACCCTCCTGGCAAAACAACACAGCAGCTTCTTGTACAGAGATAATATTTCACGTTCCCCATTCCTTGAGAGGGAACCGGTGGCTCCCTGTAGGCTACAGGTAGGAAAGCAAAATGGGAATGTCTCACTCCCATGCCCCATTCTAATAAAAAAAAGACAAATAAATGAAGTGCCCTGATGGTATAATCTATTTTTCAGTGTTCCAAGGAGGAATTTGTGGCTCAATTCAAGGATGCCTTAGTCATGTCACAAATGGAGAGAGAGCGGCGACGCAAAGCTGAAGGCAAGAATGTTTTCCCTTGTGTTGTCCCTCTGCAAAGCCCAGACAGAGATGGATAATCGGCTGTAGCGTAGAGAGAAACACTGCCTCCTTGGAGCTAAGCATGGTGTGTTCTTCAGTGTGATTCCCCCTGGATTTGATCTGAAGATACAGATTAATTAGTCTTAACACTTCAGCATGACAACAGGGCATGCAATGACTTCCACAGGATGGAAATTCTGCTTTTTCTGGCCTTTGGTGGACTGGAAATGCAAGTTAACAACATGCTATTTGGACCACTCTGACCATGTATCACAAAGGCATGAAGCATTGAGAAAAAGAGAGAAAGAGAAAGAGTTTCTGGGTTTTGTCCTTGTAGTCATAAAAAGTTGTGTGTCAAGCAGACATGATAATTGTGTTCATATTCCAGGTAATACTTTGAAGAACATAAGAAAAGGGAGATTCTGATTGCTGCTTTTCCCCTGAAAAAAAAAAAAAAAAAAACCTTATTATTATTAAAGAAGGAATTGAAATCAAAATCTAGCCACTTGGTAGTCATATAAAATTCAAGCTTACTACAGCTTTTATTTTCTTGCTGAAAAGCTAGGGGTTTTTCCTCGAAGACCCACCAGCACAATGCCACTTTTGTTATTGAGATTGTTGTATCAGTAAGAGTCTCATTGTCAGTAAGGCTTTGGTATGCTCTGAACATGTGTGATGAATCAGGGCATCAGGGGAGAGGGAGGAAAACAGGGAAAGACCATGATCACAGTTTGAAGTATGTATCTAAGCTCCACCTGAGTCCTTTCTTTGGTCTGGTCCTGACCCATTTATCAAAGATTTAGTAAATCCTGGATACTGGAAGCTGGTTTTCCATGGTTGTCACAGGCCACCCCAGCTGCACATGCCCAGGGGCTTGCAGGGACACCACAATGCTCGCCCACAGCTGGAAGAAGATTGGGATCCCAAAATGAGCCCTGTTGGAAGGTAGGCTACTGAACTGCACATCCCTCCCCTCTTTTATGGCCTGGCAATGTCAGTGCTCTGTATGACCTGACATTAAAATCTTGAAAGATCTGTGTTAAATGCATGTGGTGACTTCACAGGTATCTTCTCGAGTGCTGTTACACTCGTGACTCTTCATATGTCTCGCTAGAGCAAAAAAAGTGTTTAATTATTTTGCATAGGCATGGCCCTAGACTTTGGACAGGACAGCTGTGAAGAATGTGGCTTGAAGATGGTTTGTAATATGCTTTGAAAATTAAAAACCAACCAACAAACAAAAACAAACAAACAAAAAAACCCCAAAAACTCCACAACAAACCCAAAACCCTTTATAATGAAAATGATGAGAAAGTGCTGTGACATCACAGCAACCTGGCTCCATTTGCATGAAAGAAAGTGTGACAATACAAGAAGCTTCCAAGAGTCTTTTGAGGAAAAAAACCAACAGTAGAAGTGATATAAAACACATATAAATCAGAGTGATAATTACTGCCTGGAAATCCGTCAGAGAAATTTTATAGTGAAGTTTTACGAGACTTCCCCTTTAGGCAATGTTGAGACCATGATACTCTCTTTATAACCGTTCCCTAGGCTGCTCCATGGTTTTGCTTGTGACAGTCATACAGGGCTGATATAATTCTCGCTGTTTCCTAGTTAGCACTGTTCCATTATCCAACACACTGTAGAGATCAGTTTCGTTTGTTGTAGCATGTAGGATGTGACAGTTACTAGTAATTTTAAAAATTATGATAAGTCACCAACAGTGTATTCTTCTTTGCAGAGTTATTAAGTCCAACAATGGGGGAATAAAGGGGAAAAAAACCCACCTCCGTGCAAAGAGAGATTTCACAACTACAGCAAACCCTCAAATTTTAGGCTTTTTAAGGACCACCCAATTCATCCACTTGGAGCTGCTCAGTAAATCTTTTTAATAACACAACATGATTAAGTTATTCCCTGATTTTTCATCTCCAAAGATTTACAAAAAGTTACTCAGAGACACCTGTGTGGAAAAAAACATAACCTAATCCATCACAGTTTGATGTTTGCCCATAGGCAGTTCTCTTCAGCTGAACTAATGGCATTGTGTCAGGTGAGAGTCATATCTTCACACCACAGAACTATTTTGCCTTTGGGAACATAAGGATTTTTTTTTTTTTTAAGATTATTCCTAGTTGTTACCTTTATAGCAATGTATTTATGCAACAGGTGATACTCTTAAGATGAGAAGTAATTCCTCTGGAAAAGCACATTATGTTTAAGGAATCAGCCTCTGTTGTGGCAGTGGTGTTTTCTTCCAGATGCATAATACTTAGGATTTGCAGATAGGACGTTTCTTCCAACAACCTCCGGAGACATTGTAAGCTCTCACAAATTAAACTCCAGAGTGTTTCATAACATATCAATGAAGCATGCAGAAACTGTGATCACATTTTTTTCTTTTGATCGCTAACTGGATGTCCTTCTGTTTCAGGATCCTGAGTTTAAAATAAAGAGAAAGCTACTGCAGAGGTATCTTGGGTTCTTCTCTAGATGTTTCTCCTAATTCTTCTCCACAGGACTTTGTCTCTGGACTTTAATGACATAGTCATCTTTTACCATCTGCCTTGGCTATACACTAAACCATTGTAAGCCAAGTTATCTCACTTGCAAGAGCATAGCTCTGTGGCTTCCTATAATCTCCAAAGGTCCAGATAAATTATGTCCAGAATGGTAGAGTAGACCAGGCAGCTGCAGAGCAGCACCTCATTTGCATTTTTTTCCCTTGGCTCCTTGTTTTTGACAATTACTAAACATCTAAAATGCTTAACTGAGTTGGACTCTACTGGCAGCTGCCTGTCTTTAGCCCTTTCATTCAGGTAATAGTTGATTCTTCTTTTATCCACCAAAACTTTTAATGGTTTAAACACGTATGAGAGCAAGAAAAACCTTAGCATCAAACTTTAAATATTTTCAAGAACAAAACCAAGTCATGCCAAATAAGAGGGGATGGATGGGTGGTGTTAGGCTGCTGTGGTCTCTGTGAAGAGCAGAGACTAAACCAAATGCCCAGCTGCACTTGACTGAGAAACGGTTGTGTTTCTTTGCTTTCTAAACCTAATGTCCAACAAAACAGCATGCAAATAAATGTTGGAAATTCAGCAGCACTCAAATGCAGAACTGGAACCAGCTAACGGCAAAGCTTCAGCTTAAAAAAAAAAAAAAGTCTGCAGCTATGGTTACAGTTTAATTGCAAGCAGATACATGCATGCATTTTCACACCTGGATTGTTTCCCCACCCTTCCTGGGGACTAGCCCTAAACATCTCACTGACGCACATACGAGAAGAAAACAAGTTGGTTTGCAATCTGTTCTAACGGAGAAAGTCTCTAGGCAAAGCTCTAAGATCTGGCAGACCTACAAGAAGAAAATACACAAGTAGGGATTAGCCACATTGGTTTTGACCTCCACAACTTACTCTCTTTTATTTAAAGAAATGGCTAAATCATTAAAATTTATGAGGTAGGAGGGGAAAAGAAAAATGGGTCTGTTTGTGTCTACACCAAATATGAACCAGAAGATTATGTGAAGAATGAAAAGAGGCTGTTTGATGGTTTTGGTGGTTTAACCAAAACTTAAATTGATTTTTTTCTCTTTTATTTTTTTCTCTTTTTTTCTTGCTCTATGTTTGCTTTATGTTGGGTTTACTAGAGGTTGTTTCTCCTGGTCCTATCCTGTAGTTCTACTCATCCTGGCAAAAGAACAGCTATACCTGGGTTTCATTAAACCCCAGAGAAAAGGATGTTGCAGTGAGACCTATACCCAAATTCTGCAAAAAAGAAAGCAAAGCTAGTATTTTATACCCAGTACGGACCTCTGCGAACATCTAGGCTGTTATTTAGGAAATTGCAGAACATCACCCCATGCTTCCTACTTGCATCCAGTGGACTGAATGCCCTGACACTGGCAGATCTGTTCTTCACCTCTCACATGGCTATAACTTCTACTTTATTCCCTGTCATCAACTATACAAATGCCTCTACTAGTTCCCACCACATATCTGCATTTACTCTATTTTTAGTGTCAGTGAGACCAGTTCTCAACACTGCAAACATCAGCTCTGAGAGAGAGACAGAAATTCTGGGGACTGCCCAAACTAGAATGATAATTAACTAAAGTGATAAGGGATGACCACACTGCAGCGTACCCCATCCTGAAGCCACTGGTGGGTTTGGTGCCAGACCTGTGACCCTCTGAAAATACCTGTGGTTTAGAGGGAAATGTCTAAGACTCACTTCTTCAGCACAATAGATGTAGCTGCAGATTATATTCTTGCTTTTCTACATCTTCCCTGCAATTGCCCGGAACAGAGTAAGAGGGAAAATTATCAAAACTGGAAGATGAGTGCTTTGGTTACATAGCATTTTCCTAGTAATACAGCACTCTCTTTCCACTATAGCAGCTCTGTGTACAAGCTCTTTTCTGATCTTGAACATCTGCTCTTCTGACTGAAAAAAAAAAAAACACGGGGAGGAGGGGAATGGGAAGGAAAAAAATACTGCAAACTCAAAATGTTTTGAGAGCAGCTACCCTATTCTCCTAGGAACCAAATGGCAGTGGGCTGAATAGGTCTCCTAATGGGTATGAGCACATGCCAGTGATCACAGACAATCACACTAAATTTCCCTTAGCAATATCCAACAGACCAAACTGTGATCAGTGATAACTGAGCCCTCAGGGACTGACTTGTAGCCCATTCAAAAATGTATGTGCCCTCAAGGGAAGGTTTGCCTTGTTTTACTGAGGAAATTAAATAGACTCTTTATAGAATTAGCAAAAATCAGCAGGGGTTCAGATTTCCCATAGTCTTTCATGACTTGTGGTTTAATAGCAGACTTTAAGTTAATGTATATCAGATACATGCATTCGGATTTTCCTTTGACTTACACTGAAGAAAAGACAAAGATTTTAATGAGTTATTCCTGATTTGCACTTCAAGTGAGAGAACAGGAAGGGTCACAGTGTCCAAATACTTTTCTGAAGAAGAATCTCAAAAAATTTATATTGGTTGTCTGTGACAGACATATAGCTCATAGCACCAGGCATATACCGTTTTACATTTTCAAAGCATTTACAGAAGCATTTGTAGAGAGTCGGAGGTAATTATTAAAAAAACTTTGAGTATTTAGCCAAAAAGGTGCTTTGTCTGTTTTCTGGCAAGGTTTTGCAATTCTAAGGGAGGGGAAGACACCTCTTTTCCATAAAAATTAAAAAATTAAAAACAGATACACAGAGAAACAACATTTTTAAAATTGTGTAAAAAAGCTAAAGTCTTATGAAACTAAGAATTCAGTTTGCTGCTGCTAAACACTTTTGGCTCTGGAAATCTGTTTCCAGAGTGCAGATGTAACCTGCGAGAACGGAGCTTCCCAGTGTTTTGTTTCATACACTGTATTGCAGCAGATTGCAGAAACCAGGGACGTCTGAATTCTTACCTTTTCTTCTGAAGTCTTACCTCTTCTTCTACCTTCTGCCTAGCACATCACATTAAAATATACATATGTGGTTCTGGTAAAGCTCTCTCTGTTGTAAAACTCTCTAGGAGGATTTGTTGTGCCTCTTGCACTTTGGACTTCCTTGGATTGATGCCTCCTGTTGCAATTATTGTGGTTTTGCAGTCTGCAGCCCTGCTAACAAGAACCAAAACCTTCCAGTTCAGTTACCCCATGACTAGCGTCCCTCTCACGAAGATCAAGCCAAGATTTCTCAGCACACCAATGTCTGATAGCTCCTTGCTTGGGCGACATTAGCTCATCAAGAACGACAGCCTTCACAAGGAGGAGAGTCAAACAATCCCTCTGCTTTGTAAGGCATAAATGATGGACGTAGGTTGAAAGAAAAGAACAAGACCTCAGATGCACTTTCTTGCCTCAGTTTCCCCAAATATTCCTTTGTGGAATCTGCTGTTGCCCAAGGAAAACATCCATCTCCACTGTCCTCTCTCCAGTCTCTTCCCATCGAGCCCTCAGAGGTTTAGTAGACTTTTCAATGGACAGATAAGAAGTCCTCCTGTTTTTTTTCCAACATTTCTCTAACCAACAGCTTTGTGTCCCCAGGCAGACTGTTTATTTTGGGGCTTTCTGAAAATGGAGGCTTTTTTTCTGAAAACTTGTAAGGTACCCAAGAGAACTTGTCGTTTATGAGACCATTGGTCTTATTCTCAAACAAGAGGTCACCTGAGTCTCATGCATACCCCACCTAGGAGGAGGCCACCTCTCAAACATATGCAGGAAACATTCCACATTGTTACTAGGGATAGTATTCTTGCCAGCTCTTTTCCTGCTTTCCACATCCCTGGGACAGTAATTTGCCCTTTTCCTTTCAGTAGCTCTCTTAGGAATACACACTGTGGAGCAAATCACGTTCACCTGTAATATAAAGGAGACGGGATGTAGCTAATAAAGAACAAGGCAATTCAAACTTTTTTCCTGAGCCCTCAGGAGGAATACCCAGGTGTGCTGAGGAAGATATGCTTGGGGAAAAAAAAAGAAAAGAGCCATTCTGCAGTCAGTCTAAAAGCACTAGGCCTCCTTTCATGAATTGATTTACCCACTGGGTGACATATTGGCAATTTTCTGTTACCTACCCAGTGATATGACTAAGTAGATGAAGCTTAAAGGTAGGTCAGATAAAAAGACTTTAATCTAACAAAGGCAGCCTGAATTTCGCATGTCAAGGAAGATGATTTAACAGGGAATAGCAGCCTACACGCGATACTGAATCAAGGTGGAGAATCCATAATTAATGTTACACTGCAGAAATGTTTACTCAAAAAACAGAATGACAAAAAGGGCTCGATTCGCCTTTCTTACAAAAAGCCCCAATTCAGCAAAATACACTACTGCAGTCTTTATGTTAAACATATGCTTCAATCTGGACCTGCATGAGAAGGAATGCCTTTGAATTCATCTCTTTACAACCAGTGCAAAAAGGGTGAAAATCAGTCATGACAAGTTTTATAAGACACAGGCTGCGTGCTGCCATAATTTGATGAATACGCGAGGCCAGTTAGACTTGGCAGAATTGTTGTTTAGAGAATTAATTAAAATTGTTTTCTCTCAGGAAGGAAAAGTTGTGTTTTGGGAAAAGCAGTAATATCATATGCAAGTGACGTGAGACTTGTTCAGGTATTTTCAGGCCCAAGGGGTGAAATGCTTAAAAGAGCAGTTGTTCCTTGAATAATGTATTTATCTTGCAGTTACGCTTCACCGTTTTCCTACCAGGGTTAGTTGACTTTCCTGTACGGCAGCCCAAAATGTAACCCCAAGTTACTAAACAATGCCAGGGGAAGAGCAAAGCCATATTCTTCTCCCCAAAGTGTTTTATTTGTCCTCTCCATTCTGATGATTTTTCCCTTCTCATTTAAAATTTAAAAGTGTGCGGTTGCTATATTCTTAGTCCTCGTGTATCAGGGGAAACAGTCATTATCTGCAGCCCCTCAGATGCACAAGGACTGCTCAGCATTTTGCAGCAGGTACAGGATGAAGTCAAGACTAGTGTCTCAGGCTGAGCTGGATAGCTTGAGGATGGCTTGTTGTTGGATGGCCACACAAATAATTTTTACTCAGTCTTGAGTTTGCTCTAGTTAGAGGCTCAGAAGTGTTTGGGACTAAAAGGGTGTCTAACCTTTATTTCTCACCTCCTGCTACTCATCCTCTTAGGTTACACATCTGTTGAGTCAGGGAGCATCCCCCACTCCTTATTGGCAATACCCTCAGCACCAGGAGACCTTCAGATTACCTCACAATTAATAACCCTCTCTAATTTGAAGCAATGCAGCCTGAAGAGACAGCAGTCTGTGAGGTCAAGTACTCTGACCTGAAAACCAGTGAGCACCCACACTGCAGCCAGAGGCCCGCTGGAAGTTGCTCCTCGGCTTCTCATTGCCCTGAGACCAAAAAAAAAAAAAAAAAGTAGAAATTCTGCAGAAAACTCTTGATTAATTATCCTCATTACTCAATATTTTAAGCCACCTTGTCAGCCCTTCCCACTCTGCCTTGCAGGAGGAATAAAATTTCCAAAGTGCCTGGAGCTAATGGCAATGGGGAAACCACACACAGACCAAAGTGCTGACAAGACCAAAAACCTGCTCCTCCATTCCAGCACCTCTGATTTCCAGAAATGCACACAAGCTCTGGCCAACCTCCACTACGTGGGTTAAAAAATATACATCAGTTCTTCAGCACTTAGATCCCTACTAAAAATTTCCTCTGCTCTTTTCACTGGTGGCCTGGTAAGACTCATCCCTGCCACCTGAACAGAGAAGAATTGTTTGTCGGTTTTGTTTTTTTTTTCCCCTGCTATTGCACAACTGGCTTCCAGCATGATCAAGAGCATTTACATGCACTCTGCTACAAGACTGTGAGTCACATCTCAACTTTAGCTTGAAACAAATCTGCGGGCTCTGAGCGGAGGCATCTTGGATGGAGATCATGGCTGTGAATAAGAATTATATTGTCATCTGTAGGGGGAAGTGAAGGGGGAAATCCTCCTCTTTTTTATGTCTAGGTACCTGAATTCCAAATGTGAATGGAGTACTGAGACTTAGAGATATATAAATTTGAGACTTGGCTGCTCTGGGGTAGCATGTAAGTGCTCGAGCTGATATCTTGGGTGGTTTTGGTAAATGTCTCATAATTCTGATTAACAGTGCCCAAGGGTTCCCATCCTCATTTTCCCTTCCTCAAAACTTCCCTACAGTCAAAATCAGCCTGAGTTTGCCCTCCAACACCCTGCAGTGCTTGGGCAGTGACTTCATGAGGAGCTGAACCATCCCCGCAGCAGGGCCAAGACCCTTCAGAAAAGACATGGGGCAAAAATTGATGCAAGAACTAGTGTATTTGCTCCAGGGTTTCGTGGCTAAAATGAATTTTTACTCATTGTCTGTCTTTACAGTAAATAAAAAAAAATTATTTATTTATACACATACACTTCTTATACCACAGAGCAAGAGTTAAAAGGTGTTGTGCAGTGACAGACTGAAGAGTGTCTTTCTGCATTGTCCTTGACTCTAGATAGGGTCTCAGACACTGGTTTTGTGGACAAAAGCTCTACCATTAAGGAAAAAAAACACACAAGGGAAAAAAATATGGACTCCAAGGTTCTTGGCCTACAGCTTAGCTTTGTTTTAATTGCCACCAAGTTTGCACTAAACTAGGAGGAAATTGAGGGGTTTGGAGCTATTCTAATGACATTAAACTTTAACTCCAGCACACTGAAGAAGAATTTGATACAGCTGTTTGATTGCTGGCCGTTCTTTCTAAGCTTATCAGCCAATAAAACAATCAAAAGCTTATGTTGCAACAAGCATGAGCAAAAGTATCTCTTCCCCATATCCTAGGATGGGATAGACTCATATTCTCCTGTGTAAATGTACCTTAATAAATAGAAGACTGAATCTTTTATAATCAACTTCTTGTAGGAAATTTTATTTTTCTGTAGCATTTCGGTTTTTGTAACTACTCTCCATATGAAAAAAAAAAAAAAACCCTCACATAACCCTCAAGGGCTAAATATTTTAGCTTTGCTCAAAATAAAATAAAATAAAATATTAAAATAAAATAAAATA
>NW_010144217.1:0-9668 GCF_000699245.1 Pterocles gutturalis
GGGGATGGGAAGCGCATCTCCGGGCGGAATGTGGGAGGAGAGCTCGGGAACGTACATCCAGGTTTCAGCAGTAGCCAGAGAACCGCGTGGTTGGGCATGGCCACGCGTGGCCAAGGGACAGGGAGGAGGTGACCTCCGCGGAGCAAGAAGGGGCTTGTTCACTTCAGTTCATACTATTAGCTGAGCTTGGACTGAAAACCTAGGGTTTTTTTTCCCCTCAGACTCTATGGGGATGAGAATGGAGGGGCTGGGTTGGACTGAACTGTTGAGTCGTGCTGTGCGCTGTGTTCGGAGAGCCAGTGAACTTCTGCAGAACGTGGCTGACCGAGTGATGCCGGGATGGAATGGACACAGTAGGTAAGAGTGGACACTGGTGGACTTCGTTAAGGCTTTCAGCACAAGCTCGCAGGAAGCACCATGCCCCAAATGAAGGAAGCACACTGGTGATGAAATCACCATGGCCACCCCCAAAACTGGGGCACAGAGCCAAGAAGAGCTGGAAATGTTGGAAAGGGAACAGCATGGGGGCTGTGCTGGGTTTAGTTAAATCCCATTTGCATTACCATTCAGAAAGTCCCTGGTGAGACCACTATGGGGGAAGTTGCAAGTGTGCTGCAGGATGGGACAGCGTATGAACATGGATCCTGAAGAAACTGTCCAGAATACAGTGGAATTCTAGAAAAGAGGGGAATAATACTGCAGGAAAGAAAACCAAATAGGCAGTGGGGAACAGCTGTCTGAGCAGTCAATTAGAAAAAGGTCTGGAGATTACAGTGGATCCCAAAAGTTGTGTGAGATGACTGCAAGGTACTAATGGTACTAATGCAAAAGAAAAAAAGAAAAACCCACAACCAAAAGCCAAAACACCTGTATCTTTCTTGTAGAGCATCTTAATGGAAATGTATGTAGGATGTAGAAAGTAGTTATGGAGCTGTAATCAATAACACTGAAGCCTCAGCTGGACTACTGTGCTTATTTTGACATTTAACAGTGAAGAAATACACCTACTTGAAGGAATCCTGAAAGAAAGTCTGATAAGAAACACATTCATTAACGAAAAGCTGAAGGAGTTGTTTTTCTTTTCCAGACAAAGGCAGAACAGTAGAACAGTCCTTCAGTGAATAAGTAGGCAAAGTGTCAATTACAGCCACACTATGTTCATTAACCCACTGGAAAGGCTGGGGAGGGCTGGAGGACATTTAGGGGTGTGCATTCACAGAAAGTCTTCAAATTATGTTTCACTGCCATGTTTGTTCAACAACTTCTCCACATGAGACGAACAGCTATACCTGTCATGTTGCAGTCTGCTTCTGCCTGTCACTGCCATAGAGCCCTGGTTCAACTCCTCTGCTTATTAATAGATGTGGTTGCATAAATAAGGGCAGCAGTGATCCGAGGTTGTGGCTCCTAAAATTGTTCAGCAAAAATAAAACCTAATTTTATGCTAAGTTGAGGTACCCAAGAACACCAGGTACAAATAACAGGCCAAAACCCAACCAAACAGTAGTTCTGGGATGTCTCTTGTTTTTGCTAGAATTAAGAAATTCTGTATTTAAAAATAATTCCTTGCACCTTAATCATCCAATCATTTTATTAAGCAGATGGTCAGCCTGTCCTAGTTCATTTTAATCTGTGGAACCCAGTAACAGCATTTTTCAATATTCTCTTCTGTCCTGGACCTCATGACTGCCAACATCCAGCTAAAGGACAGGCTGCAGACTGGTCATGGCTCACAGGCTGTATGTAGGCATCCTGGCCTACTTATAGAGGAAGTCCTGTCTGCTGATGGGGCTGCAAAGGTAACACCTGAACAACATCAAGGAGTATCTGAAGCTGTAAGCTCAGAGCTTGGTGGTGGGAGGTGCCAGGTAGCAGTTTTCATGCTATGCTCTCTCTGGTTACATGTATGAAAGGAATGGATGGGAAGGAAGGGAAAGATTATTCATTCAGCAGTTCAGGTTCCTTGGAGAAGATGTGGCAATATCAAGAGCTGAGCAAGTGGAATTGTCCACATCCAAGCTAGTTCCCGCAAGAAGACTTCACAGCCAACAGGCAAGGAAAAGTCTAAAACAGGTCAACTGAGTATCACCCTGGGAGTCTCTAGTTTACTACCCACCACTAGAGTAAGCCTGCAGCGGTGAACTTAGATGCTGGTATCTGTATTACAGACATCCACAATTGATTAAAATGAGTCCCATTCCAGAACTCCTTTCTAGAGCCCACTCCAGGAGCTCAGCCTTTTTCTGGCATTAGCTCTAAGGCTGAGATTTCTGACAGAAGGCCACCATGAAATAAAACAAGCTATATGAATGAAATACCACTACTGATTGCTCCAGTACCACCTGCTATTGTTCAACCGAGTGATATTATCATTATCCTCAGTATTTTGATTGTGTACAATTTAGGTTCATCCAGGCTATGTTGGGGGGGAGGTTAAAGAACCTGAAGTGGCATCTGAATACAGTGGCAGTCATAGATATAAGAGATCCATCTCCTCTAACCGTGGGCATCTACAGTGCAGATACCTCCACATGAGCACATGATAATAGCTTCTCTTAAAATCAATGAACAAAAGCAGGCATTTGTGAAGCACAACTCATAAATCTTCAGAACAGCTGCCTGAACTGGAGTAATCATCCATCTAGACCAGTGTGCTGTTCCTGAGAACAGTCCAAGCAGATCTGTTGGGAAACTATGATAAAGCAAACACATGAAGACACTTCCTTAGAACACTCTCTTGATCTCCAGCAGTTTCCAACCAAGACAGAAATGGCATCTTTGTATGTAGTAGCCCTTGACGTCCTGTTGGTTGCAGAGAAGTTACATTGCAGCCACCATGACAGTCCATGGGCTGGAGAGTGGAATTCCACCCTTGGACCTTCCAGTCCCATCTGGCAGTCGATGTTGTGTTAGAGGAAAGTGATGCTCAACCTAGACATTTTAGCCACCATTAAGTTTGTGATTAACAGCATGTTCACAGATGTATCCTAGGGACAGGTGAGTCTCTAAAGCAGTTTTAAAATGCACCTTATTGCAACATACAGAATAAATCAAATTAAGCCTGGTTATCTGTTTATCTCCTCTTGCTTGGTTGTGGGAGTTAATTGCTCCTTTCCAAGTTAGTCTGCCACACCTCTGGCAAATAAAATAATTGAAGGATAACTACAAGCAGATATTTTTGTTTCAGTGGGAGGATCTTCCTTCCTGCTTTGGCCAGAGTGATACTCTCATGTTTCATCCTTTCTGATTTATTAAATTTATTTTTTTCTCTGCTTGTGTATTGATTAATTCAGTACTAGTTCAGGGGCCCAGCAATCAAAGGAGATGCATCAAACAAAGCTGATGCAACAAGAGCTGGGAGGTCACCTTTGAATCAGATGGTGGATTTCAAAGTTCTCTTGGCCAAATTGTATTCCTGCAATGCTGAAAATAAGGAGAGATGTCACTGCCAAGAATGGAGTTGCTCCAGACTTACAACAGTGAAATGGCAAGAAGTGTGCTCTATGCATTTTCATAATTTTATTGTAAATCTAAAGAGATGCCTTGGAATGCACTCAGCCAATGCTGTGGGAGGTGGTTAGTGTAATGTAAGGCTTTTTGTACTCATTTTACAGATTATTTTTATCTGAAGCCACCACCCTCAATCCCACCCTTTTCTCTGTAATCTTGTCTTAAAATAACCAGAGCTAACATCCTGTTACCGCTTTGGGTTAGCCCCATTCTTAACAAAGTTGTTCTTTCACCTGCTAATATGCTTGGGGTAGTTTTCTCATTCGTGTTCTCCCTCTTTTTTCTTTCTTTTTTTTTTTCCCAATTAGGCTTTAATGGGTGTAGCGGACTTCCTTTAGAATATTGTGTTTATTTGGGAGGAAGCAGGCCATGATTTTATTGGAAATTATTAGTATAATTCACGTGGTTTGTGCTCTCTGAAAGCACCAGAGATGAAAAAGAAGTTTGTACTTTCTGCTTTTGAAAGATCGTTGTTTCTGGAAAAGTCGTCTAGCATTTTCCAAGCTGTGAAATGATATCACTCACAGGCAAAGCACAAAAAAGGCTACATCCAGGCATGCCAGAGGATAATGAGAAATGCTAAGACAATTTTCTAGGGCAAATCACTGTGTCTGTGACATATGTTGTCCTTTTGGCTTTATACATTTATTAAAAAGTTGAGGAATAGGCTGGATTCAAATGGACTTTCCATGTGTGGTGGAACAGGTGATTTAGTTTTCATTTTCAGGGCATGTTGGTGGTTTTTTATTGAAATTTGAATTGCATACTTAAAACCAGTAAAAAATAAATCCTCAGAAATAAAGTATTCAAGACCTACAAACCAGCTATATAGTCTTACCGTAGCTGACCACAGTCTTAACTGTTGACATCCTATAAATCACGTTACACTCTGCAGATTCATCACATCTCATATGCACAGCAAGAAACTCCAGCTGATCACCTCCTGGAATCCATTTTTCTGTAGCTGAGTGTGTAGGTAGCTCACTCACTGGCAGGACAGGACTAGACGTTCTTCCCCCTGCACCAAGTACAGCTGGTTCCTGATGAGCCATGACCTGTGGGAGAATGAGCCTCACCCCAGATGGACCCTCATCACAGTCTGTTGCAGGTCTTGCCTTATCCCACTCTTCTTCTGTGCGCTGGAGACAAAGACACCTGAGAAAGGCCATGTAAACTCTCCTGATCCACCATGATGCCACACTACTGTGGCTAAGTCTCTTGGTGCTATAGCAATAAAAATAACAAGCACTGTCCCAGTTAGGAAATCCCTTTCTTCATAGGATGAAGTCAAATCAATAGAACTAAAGGATCCCACTCAAATCAATAAAACTGTAATCAGAAATTCCAAGCTGTTCACTTTCTGATATCTCCCAAAATTGATCTAGGCAAATTTTATCAACCCAATCTATTTTTTTTTTTTTTTTTGGTGCTAAATCCATTAAAGAAATGCCAAAAATAAAACTGATCCCAAGGTGGATCCTGAAAGAGCTCCATTAGTAACTTTTCTCCATATTGGCAGTCCTCTTTCAACACATCATCTCCTTTCTCATTAACCTTACTGCATTTCACCTTCCTTGCTGCTTAGTTTATGTACTAACTCTTTCTTCAGTTCAGTTTCCAAGATCGTGTATCATTTACTTTACTGCAGTCCAACTAGACTAGATATGCTGCATTTCTCTTGTCTAGAAAGTTACTTTAATCAATTAGATCAAATGGTCTCCTTTTGAGAACTCCCTTGGCTTTGTGTTCCATTTTTCATTTAAATCCATACCTTTGTATAGCTTTCCTTCAAAATGTGTCTTAATATCTTGTGTACTACTAAAATCAGAGTCCCATAGCTGCTACTCATCTGGTGGTGTGGTACTACCTCTACTTTTAAAAAAAAAAAAAAGGTAATAAAAATCTTTACTTCCAGATTTTCAGTTACACGCTCACATCTTTTCAGTGCTCTGGGACGGAGGTGACCTGCTTTTCAGCTAGTGTACTTTAAAATCAGTGGTTTCCTTTCTAATGGTTTCATCATCAGTTGTGCACATCTCTGCTCTGAACAGCAATGCTGATTTGCTCTGCTGATTTGCTCTTCTCAATATCCTTGCTGGAAACTTTGGCCATTTAGGACAAAACGTAATGTAGGACTTGGCAGCCTAACATGCAGCTCCAGTTGAGTAAAGACCTCTGCATTCAGAGCAGTGGTCTTAATCCTCTTCCAGACTTACAGAGGCTCATTAGCTCAGACGCCATCTGATCAAACGACCCCCCCCACCTTCCCATTAGTACCCAGGACCCAGTTACACCAGGAGCATTTGGAGAACTAACACAAAGTGAGTGCTAAGTTCAGGTGGTGCTGGCAAGGCTTTTTAAAGCAGCAACTGAACCCCAAGGATCCCTCTATCAGTCTGACTCCCCTTATCACAGAGCAAGTGCCATGCTGCCTCCCTGTTGCTCTCCTTTTTCACACAAGAATCTTGCACTCCTCTGAGCCTAGGGGTCTGCTTTAATGGGTGGATATAAAGTGCCATGCATCCTGCTGTCTAGAGAACACTCCCAGCAATTCAGACAAGAGCACATTAAGTTAAGAAGGGTCTAAGATTAGGTTATGTACAAGAAACCTTGAATATATTATGCAGGAGATCCCTACCAATTTAAGAAAAAAAACCAGTCATTAATGGCCCCTGACAGTACATGACTGAGGTAATCTAAAATATCTCGGTAACATGTACGTCATTTAGATCATCCCAATCTCAGAGGCTAGGTTTACGTTACTAAATAAAATTGCCTGTGTCCTGTTGTCTGTCCTTGAGGGCAAGCTGCACAGCACAGCTTGCATCCACACAGCAAAATCCTCTTCTTCTCCAAAACAAGTCTGTAGCAAGGTGGCCACCTCCAAACTGCTCACTGGGAAGAGCAGTCCCATGCTGTCCCATGAACTGGGCCCAGGAGCTGTCTGGGAGAGGGCTGTCTTGCACAGACCATACCTGTAGCAGGAACTGTTAAAACATCATGGGCAATCATGGGCTGGTACACCATCCTGGACCTTCACCTTGTTTTATTTACTAACATAGCTGTAGCCAGAGAGGCTGAAGCTTTGTTACAGACCTGGAACCAGACAAGACAGAGTTTTGGACAGGTGGCTTTGGCATTTCCTCAGGAGCAGCTCAGACACCAGACCAGTTGTGGTATATTTTAGTCCTGGGAATGTGACTTTCTCTCATTCACTATACAAAGGAATAAGATATCTTCCTCAGCATTGTGAATTTTGTTCCCAGAGCCAAATTAACTTCCTGGCATTACAGCCCAGCATAACCTCTTGGGTCTGGCCCTTGATCTAAGTGGGATCCAAATACTGTGTTTGATCTCAGCCTCCTACTCTGTACACAGCAGCCCTACTTCCTCCTTTTTAAATTTTGTTTCTATTTATACACTTACTAAAACCTTTCAGCATTTATCTTCACAGATCTTTGCAAGGTCTAACTCAGCTTGACTTTTGGCACTTGGTGCTGAATTCCTACATTTTCTGACCTTCAAAACATAGCTGCCTAGACCGACTGACCTCTTTATCCTTTCGCATAGACTGTTTACACCTAGCATCCTTCCTTGGGCAGTCTTTCATCCAGGTAACTCTGGAGAACTTCCTCATTCATTTTTTTCTTGTTTAGCATACAAATTCCAGAAGGATTTTCTACCTCTGATGTAAACACTTATACTCCTTCATATGCAACCCCTGAGCTTGTCAAACTGGTTAACTCCACTCACTACTTTTCTTAAATTTCTTGAAAATTTCCCTGTGGGGAGAAAAAGATCTCCACAAAGATATTTTTAATAATTTAAACGCTATCAACACTCTGATCCAAAATTATTTGCTGTAACTATTTCTTCTATAATATTTTCACTACCAAAACAAATCCAAAATACATCCCTTTTGCTTGTGGGGATAAACAAGTGTAATATCACATCCCTTTTTTCTTGAGTTTGCAGCTGGAACATTAAATTCTTGGACAATTCACAGTAATATATATTCTTGATATTGAAGAGACATTAAAGGTCTAGGGTTTTATAAAAGGCCTCTAACACCATCCTGGTTTTTCCCTTCACCAGCCTTTCCCTGAAGATTTGGACTTAACTCATTCTGTTTTCTTCCTGCTTTGTCTCAGTTTTGTTTATTAGCTGTCACTGTATCATAATTCAGTGATGACCAAAGAAGACAAATCTAACATAGGGTATCATTAGGAAAGGAAGAGAGAACAGAACAGAAAGCATTGCTATGGCTCTGGTTTGCTCACATCTTGAGAACTGTGCCCACATCTCAAAAAGAAGATAACAGAACCTGAAAGGTTCAGAGAAGAGCAGGAGGAACATTAAAGATATGGAATAATTTACATTTAAGGAGTGGCTGAGTAGGCTTGAATTGTTCAGCTTCAGAAAGAGAAGACTGATAGAAGATATGCTAACAGAGCTGTGAAATGATGGGTGGGAAAGGTGGATCCCATGCATCGACAGCGAGGGTGTTCAGTTCTCTTCCAGAACAAGAACCAGGAGCTGTCAAACGCAAACAGTGCTCGAGATGCAAAACATGTGCAGGGGCACTGGAAAAGTGCTTGGCAGAGGGACCTGTGTGAGCTACAGGTAAACTACATCAGGCTTGGGAAATCCCCTGAACTGAAAAGAGATGGAGATTGGGAGAGTACTCCCAGGGGAGTATGTCAAATTTATATGTATATATACTTGCACTGCTCTTACTTCTCACTATGCAGGTCCTCATAGCCACTGCTAGAGGCAGGGTACTTCAGAAGAAAAATCCTCATTCTGAGCCAGCACGAATAGAATAGAATAGAATAGAATAGAATAGAATAGAATAGTTTTCCATTGGAAGGGACCTGCAATGATCATCCAGTCCAACTGCCAGACCGCTTCAGGGCTGACCAGAAGTTAACACATGTTAGTAAGGGCATTGTCCAAATGCCTCTTAAACACTGACAGGTTTGGGGCATCGACCATCTCTCTAGGAAGCCTGTTCCAGCGTTTAACCACCTAATGGACCTTTGTCATGTCCAGTCCAAACCTCCCCTGGTGCAGCTTTGAACCATTCCCACGCATCCTGTCACTGGAAACTGGGGAGAATAAATCAGCACCTCCCTCTCCTCTTCTCCTCAGGAAGCTGTGGAGAGCAATGAGGTTGCCCCTCTCAGCCTCCTCTTCTCTAAACTAGACAAACCCAGAGTCCTTAGCTGCTCCTCGCAGGACATTCCTTCCAGCCCTTTCACCAGCTGTGCTGTCCTCCTCTGGATGCATTCAAGGACTTTCACATCCTTCTTAAATTGTGGGGCCCAGAACTGCACACAGTATTGAAGGTGCGGCTGCACCAGTGCTGAATACAGCGGGATAATCTCCTCTTTTGACCGGCTGATGATGCTGTTTGATGCACCCCCGGATGGGATTTGCCCCCTCGGCTGGCCGGGGCTGACTCCTGCTGCGCCTGCTGTAGACCAGCACCCCCAGGCCCCTTTCTGCAGGGCTGCTCTCCAGATATTCTGCTCCCAATTTATACTTGTGCCCGGGGTTACTCTGTCCTAGGTCAGGATCTAGCATTTCAACTTGTTAAATTTCATCCCATTAATCATTGACCAATGCTCCAATCTAGATCCCTCTGCAAGGCCTCGTGTCCCTTAAGAGAGTCAACAGCACCTCCCAGTTTGGTATCATCAGCAAACTTGCTAATGGTGCATTCAACTCCTGCATCCAGATCATCGGTAAATACATTGAACAGCACTGGCCCTAGAATTGAACCCTGAGGAACACCGCTGGTGACCGGTCGCCAGCCAGATGTAGCCCCACTCACTACAACCCTTTGAGCTCTGCCCTTCAGCCAATTCTTCACCCAGTGAATGGTGATGTTTTCATGTGGCATATTCCTCCATTCTCAAATCTTGTTTCTATGGTCCTGTCATCTTGCTCATATACATCCCTGCACCCTCTTCTCCTGTTTCTCTTTTTTCCCCAGCTCAATCCTTGCCGTGATACATGGATTTTGTTATTTCAGCCTCCCTACCTGCATCAGACACAGCCTCTTCTTTAGCAGGACCATGCTTGGGTGGCAGGGCTCCACACCCATCCTCTGTAAGGGAGGAAGCAGTGGCTGTGCTTGATTCCCACATCTCTCC
>NW_010144217.1:9719-9951 GCF_000699245.1 Pterocles gutturalis
TGTATGAGGGGTTTGGGGGATGGGACTGAGGTCTGTAAAAAAAAAAAAAAGCCAGGATAGCCATAGCGCAAGCAGGGTGACTGTGCCTGTGACCACCACTGCTGTTCCAACTCCAGTGTAAGTCATTAGAAACCCACGAATTAGGTCCCGACTGGACCATGTCGCGATCAAGGGCGTGTTTCCACCTTGAGCCCCCAGGCATGTGCGGGGCAGGAGCCGGCAGCAGCTCCCC
>NW_010144218.1:0-1536 GCF_000699245.1 Pterocles gutturalis
CCCGACCCCCCAGCGCACCCCACTCCGCAGGGCACCCCGGGCTCCGTGGGAAGGCAAGCCCCCTTCGGGCTGCCCGGGGCGGCTGTGGTCACAGGACTCATCAGGCTGGTGATGTCATCGCTCTCCCTCTCGCCTCAGTCTGGTTGGAAAATTGTGCCCAAAAGCATCCAAATTCGGGACTTGCCTCGACCTGGCCAGGGGCGACTGAAGACGGCGGCGGCGACAGCCAAACGTCGGAGGCGAGCGCCGTCTCTCAAGTCAAAACTCCGCAGCATTTTCTCTCTGCCTGGCCCCGTGAAAACAAACCCGCTACCAGCCCATGTATTTTCTGGTAATCGAAAGTACTCACCAGACCCAGCCTACTACGGTTATTAAGCAAATTATGCCATCAGACGGGAGTATCGTTTGCAAGCTAAGGCACAGGATTTGGGTTTTTTTAGAGGCAACAGCCAGACGCGTTTGCAGCTTCGCGATTTGGCTCGCCCAGAGAGGTACTCCTAGGGTTATGTTTTACGGTCCAATCCCGGGAAGCCAACTGGAGAGGGAAGTCATGAAGCACAAGGACTGCTGCCTATGTGACTCTTCCCCTAGAAGCAAGGCTGCCGAGGAAGATCCTGTTAAACAATGGCTCGGCACCGGCGGCCAATTGTTTTCTGTAATGTACGTTATGGAACAACAAAAAAAAAAAAAAAAAAAAAAAAAAAAAAAAAAAGGAGGAATAAAAAAATAAAAAAGAGAAAAAAGAAAAAAATTAAGGAAAACAGAGGATAAAAACAGAAAAAAAAGAAACAAACAAGGAAAAGAAAAAAAAAGAAAGAAAAAGGAGCCCATCGAGGCTGAGTCGGGAAGGATGAACTAGTTTTGGAGGAAGTGCTATTCCCTAGGAAAAAATCGAGACCCTCTGCTTCAGACTCCTGCCTGGGTACAACTTCTTATGCCGGGGCTTGGCGGTGTCAAAACTTTGAAGATTAATGGATTACTTTGTTAATGACTCAAGGCGTCAGATTGAGGTGCTTAAATGATTTGTGAGGTGTAAAGCGTTTTCCTGACAGTCCCAAACAATGAGAGAAGAGTGTGCGGGTGGAGGCGAGGGAGGCAGCAGGCTGCAGGACAAGCAGCCACACACGCACACACTCACACACTCCCGCGCACACACACACGCACACACACACACACTCTCTCGCAGCCTCTCACACAAACATATCCACGCACACGCACCATCCCCCCACCCCCGATCATTTCAGATTAGGATGCCAAGGGGATAGATACTCGAGATATCATTTCCCTCTTTTAAAAAAGTGTAAATAAAGCCTTTCTGGCCCCCAATGAGGCGTTCCTTCCCGACTTTTTTGGATCAATCAAACAGACAGTGGCTTCTTTTGATTAAAGCCCAAATTGTCATTGGGCAGAGGCAATCATGTGACAGCCAATTCGGTCCAATTTCAACCTTGTCTCCATGAATTCAATAGTTTAATAGTAGCACGGTCCCCATACGGCTGTAATCAGTGAATTAGAAAAAAAAAAAAAAACCCTACC
>NW_010144219.1:0-1020 GCF_000699245.1 Pterocles gutturalis
CTGTGCTCGCCGGGGAGAATGCACCTGGCGTGTAACTCGGGGAGGAGCTGGCCCGAGGCGTTGCTCCGAGAGCTTCGGTTCATCCCGGCGGGTTGTTTCCCATTGCTGCTTGCTCCGTCCCTGCCTCCCATCCAGGAACTGGGACCCTGGTGGGATGATGCTGGTGTCTAGACAGGCTGAGCTTGCCTGGTGCAGGGCTCCGGGTGTTCCTGGGCGAGGGTGTTCCCGATGGGATCTTTGAGCCCGTCGCTATCTGGCGCGCAGGGAGGTTTCTCTGTGTGCTCAGACGGCAATAAACCCGGCGAGAGCAAAGATCCCAAGGTGGGATGAGGGTTGGAGCAAAGCACCGGGATTATCCAGTCTAATCTGTCGAGAAGAGCCAAGGTGTCCTTGAATCAGCCTCGTGCTGGAGTCGCGCAGCCACAAATGTTGCCGGGAGTGGGGCTTGCTGGGTGAGGGCTGCAGTGGGGACCCTCCCAGCTGGGTTCGAGCTGTGAGCCTGCAGCACGTCTGTGATGCTCTTCCATGGCCGGGACCGTCTTTCCCCGCAGTCGGCCGTCGCTGTGTGCTCCGCATATTATCCGTGCTCGTGGTTCCCAGCTGGGAACACCACAGCGGAGCAGGGAGAGGGTCAGGGCTGGATTTGGGGGGCTCCGGCCGGGCGCTGCTCCCCCCAGCCCTGGCTGTCACCGCACTGGCTCCTGCCTTTGCGGCAGCACCCACCAGGTGGCATTGAGGCTGGCGCAGCGGTGCATGCCCTGCACGTTGCCGCACACGTGTGCAGGGCATGGATGTGGGGAAGGGGTCTGCAGGGTCCCTGCGATGCTGGGGACCCACTGCCTGCACCAGCCCAAGGAGCTGGAGGGCAGCACCCAGCCCCGTGTCCCAGCTGGATGCTCCCACAGGGAAACGCTGCTGGTAAAAGGCTCTTTTCCATCCCGCTCCTCCCTCCAGCTCTCTGCCTGCAGAGGGAAAGGCCCCGCTGCGTCTGTGCCCTGGGGCTGGGAGCCATGCTGGGAG
>NW_010144219.1:1081-1718 GCF_000699245.1 Pterocles gutturalis
GGTACACATGTGGCTGGTGCTCAGGGCGGCCTGGCCAGGCTCCCCAAACCTCTTCCAGCACAGCTTCCCCAGTTGCTCATGGGCTTCCCAGGCTGGTTTTCAGCTCTCGGGGCTCTCTTGGGCAGCAGGAGGGCAGTGGAGGTGTAGAGCCACCCCAGGAGTGACTGGGGACAGTGACCTGGGAGAGGGGATGACTTGCAGGCACAGTGGGTGACTTTGGGGATGGGAGGGTTCCCTCTGCAGCGGGCTGGCAGGAGGAAGGATCTTGCCCATCACTGCAGGGGAAGGAGGGGGAGATGGAGGATGCAGAGCAGCCAGTGAAAGCCACCCCCCTCCCCAGCCCCTAATGCTGTGTGGCTGACGGGGGGATTATAGGATCAAGGGCAGCCGAGGGTTTTTCCTTCCTGGAGAGCCCATGTCCCCCCCCACAGCAGCTCGGCTGCGGAGGATGAAGGGTCCCTGCCTGCTGGGAGGGTCTGAGCCCCCAGCCACACGAGCAGGGGGAAGGCAGGGTCCCAGCCTGGCAGCTCTGGGAGGCAGGTGCAGAGCAGGGCCATAGATCAGGGCACGGTGCCATCACCATAGGGCTGGAGTTTGCAGCTCCCCAGCGCCTCTGCCAGCGCCCAGCTCTGCAGTC
>NW_010144219.1:1728-2030 GCF_000699245.1 Pterocles gutturalis
CCGGGGGGACGGGCCGGGGGAAGGGCCCTGCCAGCCCAGCCTGCCCCATCGCTGGCCCTCAGCACGGCCCAAGGGATGAGTGGGGGTCTTTGTGCCCCAGAGAACAAGCTGTGGTTGCTTTGCTGTCCATCCTCCAGGTGCTGCATCCTCTCCCTGCAGGCAGCAATCTGGGGGTACAGAGCCTGGGGGGGCTGCCTGACCTGCTGCAGGGGGTCCCGTGGGCCTGGCTGGGGACTAATGGGCTCCCGTGACCCGAGAGATGCAGGTTGCCAGGGGGAGCACAGTCCTGGCTGTCCCCCCTG
>NW_010144220.1:0-289 GCF_000699245.1 Pterocles gutturalis
AAAAACAAAAAAGGAAAAAAGGGAAAAAGGGAAAAAGCAAAAGAAAAGCAAAAGAAAAGCAAAAATAAAATTGAAAAAAAAAATTTAAAATAAAAAAAATAAAAAATCAAATCGAATCAAATCCCAGTGGGGTGCTACCGAGGGCTTTTCGATTCCCGGGAATCGCCTCCACCATTCTGTCGAGCTGCCGGGAGCGTGGCCGAGCCCGGCTCTTACGACGGGGTGAGAATTCGCCCCACGTCGGGCGCGGGATCGCGGGAGGGGCGGGAGCCGAGCCCGGGAGAGTCCC
>NW_010144220.1:307-2946 GCF_000699245.1 Pterocles gutturalis
GGCATCCTTCCGAAACCACGCGTCCGCTTCCCTGCGGGGAAAATCGCCGTCGAACCCCCGGGTCCTGCCCAGGGGTGGTTTGGGGGAGCTGAAGGTTCAATATTTTGGTTTCTTTCGTGACGCTTCCCGCTTTTTGGCCACTTTCGGAATTGATCTACGCGCGGTTGGGAACGAGCGTACAAGCCTGCGAGTGAAATAATTCGAAAAAAACCCCAAAAAACCCAAAAAAACCCAACCCAAGAAGTGGTAAACCACCTCCAGCGAAAAAGAAACCAGACTGGAGATTTCGAGGTGAAATAAAAAAAGGCAACGGAGCGGAACCTGCGCTTCTCCCGCGCGGCGGCTCCGGGCGGCTCCGGACCTCGGCAGGAGTTGCCGGTTCTCCCCGGGACTCACCTTGAGGTATTTTTCCAGCATCTTGACGATGTGTTTGTTATTCAGGACGCTCTTGGCGACGTGTAAGCTGGTTTTCTTGAATTGTTCTGCTGCCATCTGCAAAGGAACCGAACGGTCGGGGTCAGTTCCAAAGGGGAAAAAAAAAAATAAAAAAAATCGAGCAAGGAGCTCGGCTCCGGAGTTTTTATTCCCTCCTGATCCCTGATCCAGGAAAATATTAAAAAAAAAAAAAGATAAAATATCACAAAAAGTGGATCCCAGAGTTTTTATTCCCTCCTGATCTCCAATCCCGGAAAATACGACAAAAAACGACAAAAAAAATTCCCAAAAAGGGGATCATAGAGTTTTTATTCACTCAAGGGGATCATAGAGTTTTTATTCCCTCCTAATCCTTGATCCCGGAAAATACGAAAAAAAACGACAGAAAATATCATAAAAAGCAGATCCTGGAGTTTTTATTCCCTCCTGATCCCGGAAAATATGACAAAAAACGAAAAAATGACAAAAAAAAAAAATCACAAAAAGGGAATCCTGGAGTTTTTATTCCTTCCTGATCTCCGATCCCAGAAAATACGACAAAAAAAACCGACAGAAAATATCACAAAAGTGGATCCCAGGAATTTTATTCCCTCCTGATCTCCAATCCCGGAAAAATACGACAAAAAGCGACAAAAAAATTACAAAAAAAATTCACAAAAAGGGGATCGCAGAGTTTTTATTCCCTCCTAATCCCTGATCCCGGAAAAATACAATAAAAAAAAACGACAGAAAATATCATAAAAAGCGGATCCCAGAGTTTTTATTCCCTCCTGATCTCCGATCCTGGAAAATATGACAAAAAACGACAAAAAAATTACAAAAAAATTTCACAAAAAGGGGATTCCGAAGTTTCTATTCCCTCCTGATCCCCAATCCTGGAAAATATTTAAAAAAAAAAAGAGAGGAAAAAATCATAAAAAGCGGATCCCAGGGTTTTTATTCCCTCCTGATCCCTGATCCTGGAAAATACGACAAAAAACGACAAAAAAAATTCACAAAAAGGGGATCGCAGAGTTTTTCTTCCCTCCTGATCCCAGATTCTGGAAAAATACGACAAAAAAATCAACAGAGAAACATCCCAAAAAGCGGATCCCAGGCAGCCCGCGCATCTTTTCTGCTTACTCCACTCCTGGAAAAAAATGCGTTTCAGCCCCAGCAGCCGGAACATCCCCCAAATTTCCCAAAAATTTAGTCCAGGACGGCAACACCGAGGCCAAACCCTCCAGGAGGAGACAAAAACCACCCCCAGGGCCGCGCGGTGCGACCGCAGCTCCCCCGTCTCCCCGTGCCGATTCCGACACGGTTCCGTCTCAATTTATTCCCCACGCGCCCTCAAAGGCGACTTTTAATTTTAATTTCCAGCAGAGATTTTTAATTTTAATTTATTCCCCACGCGCCCTCAAAGGCGACTTTTAATTTTAATTTCCAGCAGAGATTTTTAATTTTAATTTATTTTTTTTTTTTTGTTTCCATCCCTATTTTTCATCCATTTGTGTTTCCCTATGGAAAAAAAAAAAAATAAAAACCCATCCACGACCGTTCCTAGTTCCCCGGTGAGCAGCTTCATGTCGTGCCACGATCCCAGTCTGGATGAAAATATTTTTTTTAATATTTTTTTTTTTTAGGAGCCGCAGGTAAAACCCCGGCGCGGGGGTACCCGGCGGTTCCGGGTTGGGCGGATCGCAGGTGCCGCTGGAGAAGGTGGTTCTGGGCGGGGATGAGCATGTCGCACGCCATGCAGTGCGCCGCCTCGATCTTCTTGAAGAAATGTTCCTGCCCGATCCCTGCGGGGACAAGGAGACGTTTCCCTCCCGAAACCAGCCTAAAAATCTACTGAAATCAAAGTGGAACGGACAATTCACGCTTCCCCCGCCTCTGGGTTCCTTCCTCCTCTCCACTTAGGCTCAGCTTTTCCTCCGGCAAGGCTTTAAAGCCGACGTGCGGCTTACCTGATTTTATTTTCCCCATTCCCCTGATTTTATTTTTCCCCCTGATTTTATTTTCCCCAATTTTATTTTCCCCCATTCCCCTGATTTTAGTTTCCCCAATTTTATTTTCCCCCATTCCCCTGATTTTAGTTTCCCCAATTTTATTTTCCCCCATTCCCCTGATTTTAGTTTCCCCAATTTTATTTTCCCCCATTCCCCTGATTTTAGTTTCCCCAGCATTCCCCTGATTTTAGTTTCCCCCGATTTTATTTTCCC
>NW_010144221.1:0-4258 GCF_000699245.1 Pterocles gutturalis
TTATTTATTTATTTATTTATTGGCTACTAGCCTTTTTTATCCTTTAATTTTTTGCCAAGCACTGGAATGTGCAAGTACAACAAGAAAGTCAATAACATTATGTAAGCATATGGTCTCATCCAGACAGGGTGACCGCTGCAAGCCAAACATAACAAACAGGACAGATTTATTTAGATTTAAATTTATTTAAACCAGAAAAGTAAAGATTTAATTAGAGAAGCAGTGTCTTTTTATGCCTTATTCCCTACAGGGTACGTCCACAGCTTCGGAACCTGAAAATAAAATTCTGAAATGAAGAGATTAATACATTTGAAAAGAGAAAGGCTAAAAATGTTTGCAACTGATGAATTTTCTGAATAACTTCAGCTACATAAATTTCCCCTGTATAGAGTTCTTAGAAAAACGTTAAGAGAGGCTAACAAACCTGGTTTGAGGTGGGTTTCACTTCTAGTCTTGCAGATGTGTGGCATTATATATGAAAATCATAGGCTTCGTTAGCCATACTGGCACCGCCCAGCAGGCTTCCCAGAAACGCCGTGTCTGTGGCTGAGAGTTACCTTTACTGAACATCTCTTCAGCAGAAACCAAGTCTGATAAGTTCCCTCCTGAAACATTACATCCAGTGCAGATCAATTTTGATAAACTGCAAAAGGTTTTCAGTTTTATTAGTAACCTAATGGGCCAATGGTTATGTAAACAATATTTATGCTAGACACTCTCCATGATTTTTTTCATTTCAGTGACTGCATTGCAAGGGTATGACATGCCTCACATTCCTTCCTAGCCACAGTGATTTCTGACCCAGAACATCAGTTTCCCTTCCAGACAGCTGAGATGTCTGTATACTCTTCCTGATCCTCACATAGGTATGTAGTAGGTTGTCCTGGACATTCAGACACAAGAAGCGCTGTTTGCTGTTCAGCCATCAACATTAATATTTGCCTGTTTTGGCAGGTATTTGCTGAAGTTTTGGCTGATCAGTGTGAATGCACTTTTAAACATTTGTTTTATCAGCAGAAGAGATTTTTCTTGCTCTCTCTCCATTTTTTGAATACAGAGGAAATGATCACAAGCACCTCACAGCTACAGGTCTACTAGCTTCCATCACCTAGCCTTATGTTGAGGGCTTACAAAGGAAACTTGAAGCAATTGATACCGCTGCAGTATTGTGGCATCAGTAAAGCCCTGTGGCATGTGCTGCAGACTGGCACTCCTGCTCACAGCCAGGCGCAGGCAGGGGCCTTGCCGGCCTGTTAGTCTGCTCTGCTACAGATGGGAGGGCAGGGAGAAGAGTTACTGCAGAAGGCTTCAGATGTCTATAAAATGTTTTGTGCATGTTTGTTGCGTGCATTTGTTGCTGGTGTGAAGTATAGTAGCACAACAGTGAAAATTTTTTCTTCTCACTTTGAGGACAAGAGTACACGGCCCAGTCATAGTTTGTAAGTCTACCTTTCAGTTGCCAAGTACAATCCAGACTCTTAAGGCAATGGTTTTTGCATGTTTCTATGATGTTGTTTGACAGCATTGATAACTGTAACATTTTTAACAATTCTAAAGCATTGTAAGAGGAGAAAATATTGCAGTGGATTCATTTGTGTGTTCCTCTTACCACATGTAGCTGTTTCACTGGATGTGTTTATTGGTTACCAGGGCAACAGTTTCAGATCTAGCATGATTACCTGTATCATACCACTCATCAGAGATGTGGGCAAACTTTGGAAACTTCTGCATTGAGGAAATGCTAATAGTTGCTAGGAGGTGGGAGTTTTCAAAAGCTGTCTCAATGAAAATGCAGATATCACATGCTTGTGTCAACAGCTTTAAAAATGTCATTAAATGACCAATTTGCTTAGAATATTTTACTATAAATACATTAGAGTCAAGAAAATAGCTGCTTCATCAATGCATTGGCATGGTTCTATAGATGAGTTAATTTAGAATAAACTAACATCTCTCTAGAAAAGCCTGTCAACTGTTATTTAAATACAGCTATATTGTTGAGCCATAACTGATCTATGAAATAGCCCATACCTCTGTCTGAGGTGGACATTGGACTTCAACTCTATTATTAATCTCCTCTGTTAATCAAATGAAATGTTAATTGAGATTTACAGGAATCCCATCCATCCTATATGCACAGAGTGGAGAAAGAAGGAGCTGTCGCAACATCCAAATTTCAGTAAATTAGATCCAGTTGGGAAATTTTGCACACATGTGGCTGCTTCAGGGTCACAAGACCAAGAGTGAGCAACTGTTTAGCCTGACCCATGGCAGTGGCAGCATATGTTAGAAAGATTTTCTGAGTGAAGTATGAAAATTCACTTTCACATGGCTCATCCTCTCTGTGAAATCATTCAGCTTTTTTGTAAGAAGGGATCTTGGCACTTCTCAATCATTGCCCCAATCTCTGAAATAAGCAGCATACCTTAGATACTATTATTAAGATCTGATCCAAAACTCATGGTTATTATTATGCTGACTTTACATTTACAAAGGAAAGATAATTAAAAGTAACTGTTTCCAGATTCCCCGTTTTCATTTTGGTCCTTTTCACAGCTGTCAATTAATAATGAGAATCAGGTTAGGGCAGACACACAGAATTACAGAACTGACTACTGGCAGTTGTTTAAAAATGAGCACTAGGGAGATTTTGGTGTTTCCCATTCTTCGCAAGAAGAAGCCAAAAAAATCCCAACCTAGTTTATGAATTTCTTTGTTGCCAGAGTGGAGGCGTGTTTATCAGATTCTCCAGTATACTACACAGAGGATGGCTGGCGGAGGAGGTAGGTGGAGGATTTCCCCCAAGCAGGGAATGTTCCACTGCCACCAGTATAGCAAAGATGTCTTGCTGCTTTCTCCACCAGATTCCACCTTTCCCATATGTGAATGGTGAGAATACCTTGGAGACAGGGAAAAAGAGATGGAAAAACAGGGCTCAGCTATATCACCCTGTCTGATATAAGGAAATATTGCTTTTCTATAGCTTTAATTGTTCCAGCTCCAAATAAACTGCTCCCAGCTGCCTACAGCTACCACTCATCACACTATCTAGCATTGCTGTGATGTATAGGTAGCTGAAATAGTAGTACAAGGAGCTCAAACTCATTCATCAGCTTTGCTAATTTCAGTAGTCTAAAAGCTGCCTTTTTCTTTTCCTTCACCTTGCATCTGTATTATTAAGGATCCTACTCAAGTGTAATCTTCTTAGCTGATAACAACCTTGCTCTTTGTATTATCTTCATCATCTTGAACTCTCTTCTTTAGAGCCTTCACCCTCTTTGTCCCATGACTGTTTTCTCCAGCCAACACATTCCTATTTTTGTTATGCCATGTCATTCACCTACCTTCCTCAGTTCTCCATCAGCCATCCGTGCAGGCAACCTGCCTCACTGCTGGCTGTAATGTGCGCTGCTCTCCTCTGGTACCTTGACTGCTGCACTTCCTTTCAGAAATTCTAGAACTAGACCTTGGACTTTTTGTTTTAGTCACCTGCTTACTTCCATGGCCACAGACTCTGATGATCAAGATCCACAGGTGAATGACAGAACTGTTTTGAAAAGCTGGCAAGGTCCAATAGTCTTACTTTGAAATTTTGTTTCTAATTCCACTGTTTTCTGCAGCTGATGCATCCCATATTCTGGAGAAGCATGTTGAAAGGCAGCAGATTTCTCTCTTTTTTGCCCTCTAGTTTCAACTAAAAATTCTTCCTCCACTGACAGGCAAGAAGTAGGAGCTACCATAACAGGCTGCATGAGGCAGCTTCTAAGGAAAAATAAATATTCCTCAAATCTACCTTATTTTTGACAGGTTTTTAAGAGGCTGCACAAAAATATGATTTACTCAAGAAATTATTAGACAAACATGTTCAGGGTTTTGGTTTTTTTAAATGTTTCATCTTCACTTTACAATCTAAATCTGCAAATTTAGGCATAGGTGAGTCTCTACTTGTATGTGGTGGGTAACCCACATAACAGTGTGCAAGGTGTTTACTCTGGTTGTTATGTATATATATATTATATATATATAAAAATGCATCTGCCCAACATCTGTTTTTAAAATAAACTACTTTTCATGGGTAACAATGTCTTTGAGTCGCCTCTTCCTTTTCAGTTTAGCAAAAGCAATTTCATAGTGTTGGGGCAAATTAGAATGTTTCATCAGTTATTTCCTTCCTTCCTGTTCCACCAGCGTGGAAGGCTTCGAAATGACTTCTCAAAAACATCACTGCACACTGAAATCCCGAAACACTTCGGCCCAT
>NW_010144221.1:4336-4602 GCF_000699245.1 Pterocles gutturalis
ACCCTCCCTCCCCCTCCCCTCCTTCTGGCCAGGTACAAGTCCCCCAAGTTAATTCTGGCCTCGAGCCTGCCCTTCCCTGCTGCCCTGATGCTGATGGCCAGGCTTGGCCTCAGCCTCCCCGGCAAGCACCAGACGCACCGTGGTGGCGCAGGGCCTGAGGAAGGGCAACAGGGTCCAGGATTTCACTGCTGCCCCTGCGAGGAGCCCTTGGCCAGGAGGAGATGTTGGTGCCAAGGGCATCAATGGCGGGGATAAGGGCCTCCTCC
>NW_010144222.1:0-6078 GCF_000699245.1 Pterocles gutturalis
TTCTGTGATTCTGTGATTCTGTGACATGACATTGCTTATTAATGTAATGTTATATGGATCCAGAGAAAATATCTCATTAGTTAAAGTTTTTGTTTTTTTTTTTTTTCCCCAGAAAAATATCACTCCCAGAAATAAATAGCAGGCCAATAATGATCAGGGGATTGTGGTAGTTTAGGGGAATTTCAAGCAGATGGCCACCGAGATGGTCAGGGTTGGAGCAACTGCTCTGTGAGGAGAGGCTGGAAGACCAGGGCTGGTTCAGAGTGGAGAGGGGGCAGCTCCAGGGGCACCTCCCAGGCTCCCTCCCTAACAGGGTTATCTACTGATTCTGCTGAGACTGATGAATAAAAAGCATTTTTTTAAGCTTGAAGAAAAAAAGCAAATATTTGTTTAGCACTTTAAAAGTATAAACCATTTTATTCTACAGTAATGATATCCCATAATGAAATATATCAGATGAAGAAAGTGATGCATGAGGATTTTAAGTAGAGCCAGAGCTACAGCGAGTTTATAATTTTTTTTTTAACAAACAGTCATTTTTTTCACAATTTTGTTTTTGATCTAGAGAAGGTTTCCTGATAACTTTAGGAAAAAAACCTGTTTACTTCAATGATTTGTGGGACTATTGCCTAGCTCTTTGTTTTCAATTAACATTCTTGAACATGAAACAAAAAGAAAAAATAATAATCACTTGTACAAATGTTTATGGAAAACAAATAAAAACATCTCTTAATGCCGTCAAAGTAGATACATTATTTTTATTCCAGCATATGTTTATGAATACTTTCTTGAAGTATTCTGCCAGCTCTAGCCTTGAATTCAGGGTTTAAAAAGCATTTATAAAATTATTTTCCACTTCCCTCTGTACCGACACATTTACTCACTTGCACTGTGTTTCTGTTTTTCATATGCTATCTCTAAAAAACAGAATTCCACAAAACCGTGAATGCAGAAAAGCTTGAGGCAAAGAGGTATTTGACGTGTTTCCTTTATTAAAAACTTGTGATATCCTTCAAATATATAAAACCCAAGCCCAAATGCAGTGGCCAAAACTGCGCACTTCTTGGTGTGCCACTTTTGTAAAGCACTTCACCACTGTTTTATTGTTACCATGATACTTTCTGAGTATAGAGTCTTAAAGCTGACACTGATCTGTCTGGGTTTTGAGCTGTATTTTGACAAGCAGATCCTGGCTCCTGAACATATTAGTGCAGTGTGGTATCTTTCCCTTTCACAAGAAAAGCAAACAATGTACAGCATTAATAATTTATGCTCAGGAAGTAGAAAGGATGATGAAACTCTGACTGACAGACTTCTACAACTGCACAAGTGTGTTTGCCCGTGCCTTGCTTCTGAAAGAAATCCTTGGCAGGAACATACAGACTGGGTGTTAGCACACAAGCATAGGCAGTGAGCCTCCTATAGAGTCATTTACATTACAAATCCTGTCCTACACATGCTGAAAGGATGGTTGTCTTGTCTAAATTATGTTCACATGCTGTTGCATGTACTACCCTACAAGGCCAGAATTGGGCATTTTTCTTAAATGCACGGGTTCTGTTAGTTGCAATAGTACTTGGCTTGTTTGCTCCAAGAGTGGATAAAAAAAAAGTACATCTGATTACTAGCTGCATTGTTCTTATTAACATCATACGTGCTAAGCTTTTTTGTTTTCTCTAAAATTTGCTGCTGTTGTTACAGTTGGTGCTATGGCTGATAATAGAGCCTCTCCAAGCAAGGTGCTAGCATTTTTACTAGCATATGATACACACCACCATCACTTTCAGGATAAAGCTTTCTGTAATGAGGGGACACAAAGAACAACAAAAAAATTACCTTATCCTTATACATTTCTGTATTTAGGAAGACACACAAAAAAAATCTGTACAAAAATGTCATTTTCTAAAGATCATACTCTGTCCTAATTATTTTAATATATCATAAAATACACTTCTGGGTTTTTTTTAACCATACTGTAGATAACAATACACCATTGGTGGCCTTTATTGTGTTTTGGGGGAGGGGGAGGCTATTTGCTTGAAAGCGGTTTAAAAAATAATAGGATTATTCTCATCTTTCATTTAGCTTAATAATACACTACATACATTTGTCAATCAAATTAGAATTACTGTCAGACCATAATAATGCATTTTAGTTTAGCCAATATCAGTCAGACCTGATTTATTTGCTTAATACAAATCTAATTGACTTTCAGGCTGCTCTTCTCTTTTCAGCTGTTAACCGACCAAGTACATCTTTAATTTCCAAGACCGATGGTTTGGTAGCAGTTGAGAGGAAGAATGATTTGCATAAGGCCCCAGAAGGGTGCCAAAACTCTTCACGCTTTAAACAACAGCCTTTATTATTCTGTAAGTGGATGTGTTGAATTTTCATGCTTTTGTTTCCAGTTCAACCCTGACAGAAAGAATAAAGTAGATTTTGCCAGGGCCCCTGCTGTGCCCTGAGGGAGAAATTCAATGTGCCTCATTTGTCTTAATTGGAGAACCGCCCTTAGCACCAGCTTTTTCTATGAATATATTAGCATAACAGACAGAAAAGTCTAAGCCTGCTTTTTTGTAGAAGTATTTTTTTTTCTTTCTAAGAAAATAAAAACTGGGAGGAGGAAAAATACATGCATCACCTCCCAGTCTTCTTACTATTATTGTTGTTGTAAAACACACTATACAGGAAAAATGCATCCAACCTATTTTATCTCCTCAGCGTTGTTGAGAGCTGGGTAGAGAGAAATGTGATAAATACCATCCATGACAGAGAGCTGAAAGCTGCTCTTTATTCTTCATAATGTACTAATCCTATATATTTGTTCTTTGGCTGGTTGTGTTGCTTTCTTCTGACAGAGGAGATAGCTTTACACAGAGACTGATGGACAGTAACTAGGAATGACTCTAAGAAAAAAAAAACCTCAATCTTACAAAAGTGAGTTTATTAACACTGAAATAAAATACAGTTACCTCTGTCAAAGGAAGATTTCAAGCCCCATGCTTATTAATTTGAAAAATATTAAATTTGTCCTCAGGTTTTTCATTTCATAAAAGAACTCTAAATCTGGACAAACAATCTCTGCAGTGTAAATCATTTCTAAATCAGAGCTCTTTCAGTGTCAGGTTGAACTAATGAGATTTAAAGGGTAGTTTTTAAAGAAGTATTTAGTTTGCGTGTTCTTATGACTAATATTAATGTTTACATCTGTTAAACCAGTCACCTATTGCCTGTAGATGAAAAACGGAGGAAATAGGTAATTTTTAGTAGAGTGTGATGTATACATTTTCCTGGAAATGTGGCTGCATTTTAGAAACAGATGAATCCGACTTAGTCTTGATATTTTTTCCCCAAGGCTCCAATACAAATACACTGCATCAGTCACATAGCCGCTTAAATAGAAGCTTTTGGTGGATGTAAGAATAAAGGCTCGGCTGTTTGAGTTATTTTAGGCATCTTGTAGACATTTTGAAAAATTAAAATATTCTTTGGGCAGGATTTTTCAGTCAACTGGACAAGTTAATAGCTTTGAGGTTTGATTCCAGCAGGAGCTGGGGTGGGGTTATTAGCATAGCCCCTGGAGAAACAGCAGCCTCTTAATTCTGATATTTACTCTTGCCTGATCTCTATGGTGATTTATCAAAGCCAGCCAGCACTGTAACATTAGAAGTCTTTCACACCTCTTTCTCCTCCTATTACTCATTACTGAACCATTTTTCTCCTACATGTACACCCTCCCTAAAACATGTTCATCTACTTTTGGCTGGGCTCTTCTGTCTTGAAGAGTGGTATAGAAGAGCTTCTTGTTTTCTTATATATATAAAATAATTATTTAGCAAGATGTATTTTTGGAAGTAAGTAGGCATCTCACTCTGAGTTGTTTCATTTACATTAGAAAAATAGCAATGCTTTACAACAGTTTATCTGATAGCCCACACTGTTTAGCTGAGAAAAGGAAGCAGCAAATCAGAAGGACAAGCTTGCAATCATCATCTCTCTTCGCTTGCTCCCTCTCTGTCTCTTAATACTCTTTGCCTCAGTTTCCAACTGGAAGCTATTCAGAGCTCCCTAGGTTAGAAGGGATACCTTTTTAGAATACCCCTCAGAGTAATTAAAGGGAATATCCTTTTTGTCTATGCATTGCCAGGAAACCTCCTGAGGTATTAAATTCTTATGTGTTTGTGGTTTCTTTTTTTTTTTTTTTTTCCCCTAGGAAAGATGATAAAAACTGATAATGCAACACAAACAAGTTGGTGGTGGTAATATGTGGCACTTCTCAAAGTAATGAGATGGTGGGGGGAAATGTCTTATTTCCACACTGTGGTCCATAATTTCCTGGTTTAAGCAAATTGCAACAAATGGTTTGTGTGGAAACAAAATGGTAATCTAGGTAGCAGGACACATTGTAGGGTTATATCACTGTTATTGTGTTAGGAAGTTTCTATGAATAGCACTGTTTTGATCGATCAAGACATCCTCTCATTTTTCACAGCACTAAACCCTTTTCTAATGCTGAATAAAACAGATGGTCACAAACCAAGGAACGTACACTTTAAATAACTCTCTGATGATTATTTGCATGTGTACCATGCTGCACGTTCACAACAAACCCTTGTCCTGTCATGTCTGTTTGTATTTTGTGAAGTGTTTCATTTCTAGAGTTTTGTAGAATGATGTGGCCTCAAGTGATTCAGATCTGTTGTCAGATAGGTCCTCGAGAGTAGTGGTGGGTCCTTCACAAGGAATTTCTTTCAAGCCCCTGGATGACTGGTTCCTAACCTAAAGACTCGGCTGCCATACTTATCCATCCTGTCCCCATGATGGGAAGTAGCCTCATTTTCCTTGCCTTTTGAAAAAAAATAATGTGGAATAGCACCTGACTCCTGTAAGACTCCTTGAGAGGGAGTCCCTACATGGCAGCATTTGAAAAGCTTTCTAAGGAGCAATAGTCATTGGGATCCATACAAAGTGACACTGCTGAGGAGTGGTTATCTGCTTTTCTGTAGATTTCCCATAAAGGACTACGTGGGTTTATGTGGGAAAAGTAAGTGGTGTTTGAGCGAGACAAGAAAATATCAACAGCTGTCTGATAAGAGGGAGCACATATAGAGTTAAGAAGTGTCTTCTCTTATGAGTAATCCTCTCCTTGGGAACTGTAAGCTCAGCTCGATACTAATGCATTCAACTTCGAAGTTAGGTTCTATATATGCCTATTTACACAACCATCCAAGTGGATGTACAGCTTTAAAAAGGATATGAACATGTATTCGGTTGAGTTTTTTTTCTCCTAATTCAAAAAAGTACCTACTTTAAAAAATAGCCCTATGCTAAGTTTTAGTGTGCATAAGCACCTAATCATCTGTTTCTAGTTATACCACTCAATTTCTGATCTTTTGTGGATTCACAAGGCTGTCTGCATGTGCAGAGATATACGTTCTCCGTTCGTTACGGAAAATGAATAAAAGTCCCATTTGTGATGTTCACAAGGCTATCCCACATTGCTAGTCATAAAGTCCAACATTACCCTTCCAGAGCATTGAAGGAGGTCAGGATATGTTATGTGTTCCAGTGGGTGCACAACCAAAAAGAGGCATTCACATCTTAAACACACAAACTGTAACTATTCATATGTAATGTAAATAATATTATTTTCCAGAAGTATGGTTTTCAAGACATAGCTCGCTGAGGGCAAGGTGGTGTCATTCTCACTGTTCATGAATAGGGCAGTGTGCTAATCCACAAGCCACATACCTTATGTGTAGCATCTGTGTCTTAAAAAAAGTTCTCTCCATCTCCATGTCACACAAGGGTTGCCACAGTAAGTACTTGTTCCTATTCAAACTGTTGAGTAAATAGGCAAATAAAACGCATGCAGTTTTCTGCCATATTCTGAGCTGTCTTTTCCACAGACCTGTAGTTAATGAAACATGAGTTTTTATGAAACCATCTGAAATATTTGCAGAATGCCTATTTTAAACCCATTTTAAGTCTCTGTTTTCACTGATGCTGGTTTTTGTTCTGGGCTTTTTTTGGTTTTGTTTTTTGTTTTTTTTTCTGGAAGGAGTATATTTTTCAGCA
>NW_010144222.1:6109-20890 GCF_000699245.1 Pterocles gutturalis
CAAACAAAGAGGTGTAATGTATGGCCATGCTGGGTCTGCAGTGATGAATTGCATAAATAAATTCTACATGGAAGGAAAAAAGCCCTTTCCAAATATTTTTGAAAGATTAAAGGCTAGAACATTTGCATTGGCATGTGCATAACCTGATTAACTCCTGTGAACTGATTCCTAATGTTCAAAGGATGATTTAGTGGAGAAAAGGTTATGCTTTCTTTAATGTTGTTTTTATTATTCAAAAGCTGGAGAGATTCCAGTGCCCACCTGATGTCTGGTTTCTCAATGCTACACAAATAGAGCACTGAGTTGAACACTTAGTGTGAGACTGATTTTTAAACACTGAGTGCAAGAAACTACAGTGATTACTATTCTTCATTTATTAATAAAATTACAGGAGTATGAATAAATATTGGTGCTACACAGTAGACTCCAAAGTCAGTTCTCTGCAGATGTGCCTTGTAAAAAAATTACTGTCCTTATCAGAAAGGATATGAAACTCAGAGCCCTCTATAGTGACTTGTGTTCAGCTTTCTCACAGATACTTAATCCAGCAAGTTACAGGCCTGTCAGAAAGCCATCAAAAGACATTTGTCACTGGATCAAAATCAAATATGTATCCTGGCTGTTAAGAAAGGCATTGTTGGACTAAATGACTGTACCACTTTAGACAGTGCTGCAAGACTAATGATGACACTGGTTGTCCAATTTTCACCCTTGGGCAGTATTACAAAGATGTGCCCTTTCTGTGCACCTGATGTTACGCATATCAAATGCATCATTCCTTCTGCTGCAAGTCTTAGTAATGGTCTATGTTTCCTGCTTTCCCTCCACAGAGGAAGATTAACATTGTGTGGGTGTAATTTATCTTGGGGAGGGGATTGCTGGATAGAAGTGTACTTGCTGCTGTTATATTATATGGGTTAATCTCCTAATCACAGAGAACACTTAACAAGTGCATGTCTGTGACAGAATGAGGCCTCTGGCATATATTTTTCAGGCAAAGCAAATAAACTGTTTCTCCCCATCGTCATTCTTTAGATGTAAAAGCTATCAGTGAGCAACCTGCCTTCAATTAGCCTTGTAGTATTTGACCTAATCCAAAACCCCTGCCTCCCATCTTTGTTTTGCAGTGCCCTATTGCTAAGTGTAATTTCACAAGAGAACTCAGAAAATAAGGATTTATGAGGGCATTTTGCCCCATCCATACTTTAGAAGACTGATGGATAAACAGCATGGTTGGCACTGCTCAGTCTCTGTGCAGTGTTTTTCTCCTAGGTTGTATGCTGAGCCACTCTCCAGTATTTCGATTTGCCCTAATAATGATTTTACATTCAACCTCCAGCTTCATGATTTTCTTTTCACACGGTACTGGGCTGCTAGCTCTCTCCTGCTGGTCATGTCAGAGGCAGTTGAACCTAGGGGTCAGCGTGAAGAGAAAAAAGCAATATAATTACATACCACAGAGGACAGATGTTTAGTAAAATCATGGGGAATCCTGTCAAGAAGCGCCATTGAAGTTCCTGGGCAATTCACCACTTTCCCAAAGGAAGCTGGAAAATTGTATTCCAAAAGATGGTTTTTCCTTTGCAGTAACATACCAAGAGAAATAACATATGGCTATTTTTGCTATTTATTCTCTTACATATCTTATCCCTCCTTTCTCCTTCTCAATTTTATTCTATTTCTTTCTGATCCAGCGATAGTAAAAACTATAGCTCGAAAACAAGTTAAGTGCTCTTAATTTGTGGAAAGATTTTGTTTCTCTTCCTAGATATGGAACATTACTGAAATTATCACAAACTTCTTAGACATTCATTACATGAAAGTGCAGCAAATACAATAGCCTCTTTCCTAGGCACAGTCCTTCAGCAGTTGAACATAACTAGTTTAAAACTTTGACATGTTTTCTTCAGTATTATGCTGTTGACTAGCACAACAGCTATCAGAACTTCTGAATTCTGAGTGTGAAAAACTTTTATTAAATATGAGGCTAGACATCAGCTTGTTGAAAATCAGAACTTAAAATTCAGTTTTTATCATGTTAAGAGAAGCAGCATATTCTGGAATGAAAATGTGGGTAAGTCCGTGTTAACAACAGAAGGGCAATGACCAAACTTAATATTGTAGAAAATAATTTATATCGCATGCAATTTTTAAGTGACCAGAACCAGGAATACGTATCTGTATATAATCCCAGTACTTGCCCCTTCAAAGTGCGCAATTCAGAAATAAGGTACTCACACTTATAATTTTGCAGACTCTGATTTAAAACAGCTGTTGAAGCAGAAAGCCCGAGGTCAATACACACATTTGGTACTTTGTCAGTTGAACTGGCCAAGTTCAACTTGTGAGATAAGCCCTGGTGAGAAAAGTGGGAATTTCAGTCTAGTAAGCACCAGCTGTCATCTTCGTCATTACAAGGGTAGAAATTAGTGCACAAGAGTAACAGATTTCTGGTGCTAACCAGCTAACTTATTTTTATGCCGGGTCCTGCACTTTGGTCACAACAACCCCCTGCAACGCTACAGGCTCAGGGGAGAGTGTCTGGAAAGCTGCCCGGCAGAGAGGGACCTAGGGGTGCTGGTTGACAGCCAGATGAACATGAGCCAGCAGTGTGCCCAGGTGGCCAAGAAGGCCAATGGCATCCTGGCCTGCATCAGAAATAGTGTGGCCAGCAGGACTAAGGAAGTGGTTGTGCCCCTGTACTCGGCACTGGTGAGGCCGCACCTTGAATCCTGTGTTCAGTTTTGGGCCCCTCACCACAAGAAGGACATTGAGGTGCTGGAGCAGGTCCAGAGAAGGGCAACGAAGCTGTTGAAGGGTCTGGAGCACAGGTCTGAGGAGGAGCAGCTGAGGGAGCTGGGGTTGTTTAGTCTAGAGAAGAGGAGGCTGAGAGGAGACCTTATCACTCTCTACAACTACCTGAAAGGAGGGTGTAGTGAGGTGGGTGCTGGCCTCTTCTCTAAAGTAACAAGTGATAGGACAAGAGGAAATGGCCTCAAGTTGTGCCAGGGGAGGTTTAGGCTAGATATTAGAAAAAAATTCTTCACTGAAGGAGTGATCAGGCATTGGAACAGGCTGCCCAGGGAAGTGGTGGGTCACCATCCCTGGAGGTGTTCAAGAAACGTGTAGAAATGGTGCTTAGGGACATGGCTTAGTGAGTTAGGTGGTGTTGGGTTGGACTTGATGATCCTTGAGGTCTTTTCCAACCTTAATAGTGATTCTATTATTCTATGATAGATACTAAGACCAATTAAGTTAGGCTGGATGAAAGTTGGTATTTTTCTTGCCTTTCCCCTTTTAGTGCAATTCCTTTTTTTTTTTTTTTTCTGTTTGATTCAAGGTTTAACCTAAGCTAGAGAGTTTTAAAAAAAGGTGCAGGACGGTATCTTTAATTGCTAGAAATACAAAATTACACTAAGACCAACAACATCCTACAAATCTTTGAGCACCTTTGCAGTAGGATGCGTTTTAAGTCAGGAGAGGGGAGCTGGGGGAAGAGAGCGAGAGATGGCCCCTCTTTATCCATGTAATTACTGTAGCTCTGGTAGTCTGAAGGGGAATTGGATCTTCCAAATAACTTCAGTATCTTAGTTTCTTCCACTTTCACGCTTATGAAATTTTCCTGTGGGAAAAACTTGGGAGGACAAACTTCCCATGGACACTCTCTTCTAACTAAAGTAATGTGTAGTGACTACTGGATGAAACTCGCTTATGTAGATGAAGGTGATAAAACCTGTGTCTGAAAAACTGCACGTCTTTCACACTGCAATCTCCAGACCTTGCGAAACACCTTTTTAGAGGCTTCTCTTCTGAAATAATGCTAAAATTGATATTCCTTAGAGATCCTCAACCAGGTTTCTGCTCTCATCTTTAGAAATTAATTAGAACTAAATTTATCATTTGGTCTGGACAGTCTTCAGTAGAACATCTGAATAGCTCATTGTATGAAAGCTAAATAAAAGTATACAAAACTGTCGTAGTATTACACAACACAGCCGCTTGCTCGCCCTTTGCTCTCCTGGGGATGGGGGAGAGAATTAAAGGGGTAAAGGAAAAGAGACTCATGGGTTGAGATAAGAACAATTTAATAACTAAACCACAATAATATTGCAAATAATGATTATAGTAAAAGTAATATATAAAAATATACATATGCATGATACACAGTGCTTCTGCTCACTACTTGATGACCAAGGCTCAGCCTGTTCTCGGCTAATGATCCTGGAGCATGGAGAGTCCCAAAACTGCAATCCCAGAACAGAGGTAAGAGCCTGAGTGTCTGAGAGACTGAGATGACCCTGAGAGAAGGGCAACCCAGAGGGAGACAATCCAGAGCAAGAGACTGAGCTTCCGGACAGATCCTCACCTATATACTTGGTAGGCATGAATGATATGGAATAGACTATTGGTCAATTTGGGTCTCAATCCTAAACTTAAGATCAAATCCTAGGCTAGTATTTGGGGCTGTGCTCCCTCCCAGCTTCTCCTGCACCTGCAGACACTGGCACAACAGAGAAACTCAAAAGTCCTTGACTGTCCTGGCAGCAACTATAGACATCAGTATGTTATCAGCCTTCTCCTCAGGAAAAATCCAAAACATAGCCTCTTACTAGCTACTGTGAAGAAAGTTAGGTCTGTCCCAGCTGAAATCAGGACAAAAACTGAGGAGTTTCTTTGCCTTGAAACAACATAATATGTCAATGGAAAGGTTAGCTTTCCTAAAAATGTATGCCAGGAATTTCTTGTATGGGTATAGAAGCTATTGTAGAAGAAAAGAATGGTGCAGGGTGGGATCTATAAGAACTCAGGTGTCTTTCTTTACACTGTTGAATATGGAACCACTTTATCTTCCTGACCCCAACACTCAGATAACATAAATTCAGCTTTACAATGTTGAATCCAGTAACAAGTTAATCAATGACAATCTCATCTCTATAACAGCTTATTCTGTCAAGCTGAAATGTCACTCATTTTGCTGACAGGACAAAGTTCTCCATTTCAAGGGGAGACATAACAGAGTTGCATTATCCATCCAACAAGCCATTCCACACCATGGTGTAGATGTGCTATGTATACTGCTAGCACAATAGTGTTTACCATGTGTGTTTGAATAACTCTTTGCACTAAAATGTCCTTGTAATAGACTTTGTCTCTGGTGTTCAGTTACCATAAAAAACTACTGGCAACATTACGTTCTTCCTCAGTCGTCAGCTGGTGATAAGTCAGGCAGATCTGCCCTCAGTGATTCTGGGTACGGAAGAATATATTGTTAGATTGTTTATGTAATGTAGAGATGACAAGACTTTTCTACTCGGTGTAGCCCCCACACAATTTAACATAATTTAAGTCTCTCATTTCCCACCTTGTAATTAGAACATATTAAGCTGTTTCAGTTATATGAAAGTGCACAGGCACTAAAGTATTTTTCACCCTAATATTAACAAGTTTGCAATATTTTAACAGAAAAGAAGACCTAAATGCAAATTTCCTTTCTCTTTGTATAATATTTATGCAGTAAAGAATGAGTTGAGTACACAATTTTTCTTTTCTGGATAGGTAGGAATAGTAATGCATGAGCCACAGAAGAGAGCATTAATCTCTCAAGATGTTAAGAAATGAAATGTCATAGAGAGTGACTTGTTCTTTGCTGGTGTTTTCTCAGCTCTGAGTTTTCCTTTTTTTTTTCGTGCAAGATTCTCCATCAAAAGAAAAAAAGAATATCACACTTCTGATTACATCAGATTAGAGCAAAACCATAAGCTCTCATACGCTGATTTAGATACTGAAGTATGAAGTTCTCATGTATCATTCCTTTCTTCTCATAGATAAGTAATATTAAATTTTGTTGGAGTTCTCAAAGGCTAGTATTGGTCAAGAGGAAGAGGAAGGCTCTGACAGTTTCTACATTTAGTTTATTATGTTGCATTAGGAATAATTTCTAAACAAGGCTTCTTTTTTCTTTTTTTTCTGTTTGTGTTTTTAATTCAGACCTGTAACAACAGTTGTGTGATGTTTTGGCTCTTATTTGCTGGCACGAATACACACACATTCATGCCCACATGAGTTCACTGCAGTGAGCCTGAGGATACAAGTTTCAGTGACCAACATATTTGGTTAGATCAGCTTCCTCACTCTCCAGTTGAAATGTTCCCAGGGAATAAAATTCTCCTCTGTTTAGTGATTCTGTGCCATCTTTTTGACATCATTTAGCACCATTTCTGCCTTCCTCTAAGGGTCTAATTGAAACTTGAGAAATGTGAAGGCCTGGAGTGAGTTTCTTGCACAGAGGGATGAAATTCACTTCTAGAGAATAATTAGTTTCCTTTAACATGGGGACTTTTTTACAGGAGTCATGAGTGCAATGGGTTTTTATGAGCTCCCTGTAATGCTAACACCATCAAAGACATAAGTGTCTTCACACAAAGCTCTGAAGGAGTTGTGGAATTTCACATCAGTTTTGAATCAGTATTATCAGTCTGATCCCACTTATATATAATGATGATGAAGTAAGAAGTCTGTCATGTGATTATATTGTGACACATTTTATCTTATGAACCATTTTTGCTAAGTTGCAGAAATTTAAAATACCACAGATATTCTGTAAATTGAATTTCATACATTTACTCCTGCACATGTTCTCTACCCCTTTGCATAGTTCAATTGTGTCCAGGGTTAAGCAGAGACAGAGTTAACTTTCTTCATAATAGCTAGCAAGAGGCTGTGTTTTGCATTTGTGCTCAGAAGAAAGCTGATAAGAAGTGATGTTTACACGCTGCTAAGGTCATCAGACTGGCGAAACTGGGAGGGAGCCCAGCCCCAGTTACTAGCCCAGGATTTGATCTTAGGTTCAGGACTGAGACCCAGAGTGGCCAATAATCTATTCCATAACATACACGTCATGCCCAGTATATAGGTGAGGACCCTCCGGAAGATCATCCCTTTTTTGGTTCCAGATCTCTCTTGGCTCCGGATCATCTCACTCCAGGTGGTCACTCTCCCAAGGCCTTCCCCCCCCACCCTGGTCAGCTCTCGGTCTGGGACGCTCAGACTATTATCTCCGTTCTGTGAGTGTGGTTTCAGGACTCTCCCTGCTCCGGGATCGTTAGCCAGGAACAGGCTGAGTCTTGGTCATCAGGCAGGGGGGCAGTATCACTGTGTATCACTCATTGGTATATTTGTATATAGTATTATTTTCAATATAATTGTCGTTTAATTATTAAATTGTCCTTATCTCAACCCACGAGTCCTTTTTTCCCTTTACCCCTTTAATTCTTTCCCCTATCCTGGGGTGGGGGGGGAATTTCATGAGCGTGTGTGTGGTTTGGCCCCCACCCAAGGGCTCTCCCATCACAAATTGTAAAAACTCAGGGTGGCCTCTTCTATTTAATTTTCTGCTTTGTTACTCAGAGACATCTTCAGAAATTCATGTAAAGTTTAGAACATTCAATAACAGTTTTGGGAATCTTGCCAGTCAGGCTCTCACAAATGTCTTTGCAAACACAGAAACTGATCTGATTTCACAGAAGGAACTGCAGAAGTGTTCATGTGCACATTAACTGTTCATGTGTGGCTCAGTGACCCTCAGCTGAAAAATCGAAGCCTTAGAGAGAGCAGACCTTCTATCATGTAGTTCTGCCTTTAAAATAGAATTAGCCCTTCCAGAAGATCACTGTGAAAAGACATAAGATTTGACAAGTATTTTAGTATATCATGTAAAGAGTAGAAGGCAAAACAGTGCGTGTACAAGAAAGCAATTCCCCAAAGCAAAAAACCATCTAAAAACTGTTATGTGAAAGAGGAAAACCAGCAGGTTTGTCAGGCTGTTTAGACTTCTTCACATATGCAGTATTATTGCCTTCTTTTGCATGCTTTTTCTTAGGCTTCATGTGTTTACAGTGTGCTCCTAAGACACCGTAAGGTGTCTTCATTGACATCCACAATGGCATCACCAGCTGTAAAATGGATAGTAGTTTAAGGATGTGTAATTTTGACAGAGAAGGGCAGCATCCTGAGCAGGATCTTGCCTGACAAATAGTAGACTTCATAATGGAAACTTGTGTTCACTGCTACTGAAATAAATGGAATTCCAGTGTTGTGGCTGTCAATGTGACTGTTGCATTGCTGTCAGCAATCTTTGTGCAGATATAGGTCCTCTGGAGATCTGTTCTTCTGTATAAAGATATCAATATATTTGCCCCTTAGACATGGCTGAAGAAATTGGCAATCAGCAATGACTCATCTATTTGCACTCCTTTGCAATAAATTGTTCTTGTTCAAACAATTTAATCAGTAAAGGGATCCATAGTCAGCTTGGACTGCAAATCACCTCCCATCATGACAATAAATGTCATATCTTAGATTTCTTTTGTTTCTTTTGCTAGTGAAAAAAAAAATGTTGAATCTTACACTGCAATGTTAGCTTTTCAACAGTTGCTTTAATTGTTCTTCTAATACACTGTAAAGAACTGCAAAAGATGAAGTGTGTATTTCAGCATTGTGTTGTACACATGGATGATGATATCAACACAATTTCATATTGATAATTCACACCTCTGAGAGCTGAATGACTACTACTCTCTATCTTCCTCTAACTGAAACTACCTTAACCATACCACAAAACTTTATTCAGGATATGTTCTAAATCCCACTGAAATAAGAGAGCTTTTACACTGATTTATCAGGATTTTAAGTTGGTCTTCAAAGGGCAAAGAAGAGAGCACTATGGAAGAAGGGTGGCAGGTGTAAATTAGCACATTCTTCCCTAACGCCTTTCAAGAATTTCTCCACATATCTGTCAGTGGATGAAAACACCCATTGAGATCCTCATACACCTATGAATTCTTTTATGTTTAGTTAGAAATTACCCTAGATTATCAACAACAGCTAATGCACTTATCAGCAGCATGATGCTGGTAAATTCCTGTAGTTAGATGATTCATTGCTTTTATGGATGCTATTTTATGTCTTGTCATCTGTCTTTGAACAACTACTCATTCTATGGGAGACAAATTTGTGTGTTTCTCTTTTATGCTTCTCAATGTTTTCACTTTCTAGAAAATCAGCAAGTGTGTGGGGGTGGTATCACTCATCAATTTGCATCTACTTTCCATTATTGTTTGTTTGCTGGATAATACAATATGTAGCACATACTTGGGGACTTCTTTATAGCTTGTGACTGTGATTTGACAGATTGTCATAATGAATCAAATTAATACAAATAGAAGGACCTATAGTTTTCTATGGGGAGATAGAAAAGTTTTTTTAAAATTGCTAGGAGATTTTGAAAAAAATTGAAACAGTTTTTAAAAAAAATATTAGGAAACTAATCTCAAAGTATCCAAAAGCTGATCATTACAGTGCTTATCCCTTATGTGCTACTTTACCCTCCCTTATTGGCAGTACTTGACAGTGATCTGGGTCCTACATTGGTATACTGTGATTTTTACTCTATCTTCTCTCCCAAACAGAATTCTGTCTTGTATCTAAGAATAAATTCCTGTTTGTCAAAAGGATAAGCAACTTATAAGCACTTCTGTGTTACTACCAGGTGTTAAAGGCTGTAATTTATTCCTTACACTTCTTAAACGTAAAGCCATTTCTAAACCACTAGTAACTCTGGTGACTCAGTGCTTCATATTATTAAAAAGACATCAGTGGCTCTAGAAGATGTATCCCTCCTACTTTTTTTCTTTTCCAACCCATCTTTAGTTTGATACACTGTTTACTGAAAATATTTTCTTACAACAAGCTTTGTCTAAATGCATTAATAGTTGAACCTTTGTAATCTGAATTTTTTCCCAATTTCATTTTGTGTTCTCAGTGCATTTGTTTTCTTAAAAAATTATGAGTTGAAATTTTTCATGAGATCCTTGTCTGTTAACAGGAAGTTGTGAAAGGCAGAGGGCTGTGCCATGAGGAAGACATCAGTAGCTAAAAAATCATTCTACTTCTGGTTCAGAAAGGCTGTCTTAGCAAGGCCAAGAAGGGAAGACCTAGTGCTTCAATAAGCTCTGGAATAGAGCAGCTTAGGAGAGCAGAGGGAAGCTATTTCCTAATTCATAAGCTAAAACAGATGACAAGGTCAAACATTCTACTATGGGTTTCTGGGGGCATGCAGGGTTTAAAAACGGATAAAAAGAAGTTAAGCGTGATTTTCAGTGAGGAAAAACCCTCATTCATACTATGCAGGGAAAATGCATTATAATGTTTAAGACAAAGGAAGATGTCAGCAACAAAATAGCAATGTAATTGTCATATTTATGTATACATGTGTACATTCATACAGATGGATGGATAGATACACATGTACATACACGCACATATATAACATATGTATATCATATGTGTTTATATAAGATACGTATGTAGTTCTGACCATCCAAAAGTCTCAGAGTATCATGCAAATGCAAACCAATGAACCCTCAGAGTAATCCTGCAGAAACATTTTACCAACAAGGAAATTAAGCTACAGAGAGGTTAACAATCTTCTCCATGTCCACACAAATCAAGTCAGCTGTGCTTATTCTGTGTTATTACTAGACACAACAAAGCTGTTGTAATCCATTGCTGGGGAAGAATTGTGTTGTAGGAACAAAAGGAAAGGGGAAAGCTACAGAACAAAAGCATTATTCTAAATTGGGTTTTGGAGGGGAAAATAAAGTTAGCAGAGATGTTTTGAGTAGAAATTATTTAGGCCCCCAGAAAACAAAACAAAACAAAACAAAACAAAAAAAAAAAAAACAAAAAAAAACAAAAAAAAACAAAAAAAAAAAAAGGAAAGAAAGCACGGTGAAAAAAAAGAGCCTTCACATTCAACATGCTCACTGTATCTTTACTTTCTATTGTCCTCATCAGTTTTTTAATGTAATGGTAAATCAATTGTTTGACATATGCATCTAAAGGAATCAGGATGAATAATACAACAGCAAAAGGTATCACTGGAGATTTTCATTCACCTCCTTTTCTGTGTCAACTCTTAGTACAAAAGTAAAGAATCTACAACGCTAAGGATGAACTGGATCCAAGGTTGTGAATTTTTTGGCCTTGAAATATTAATTACAATGATAAGGAAACATCACAGTCTTTTATTTTCTAATGCTTATCTGTGTTTGAATGAGGGCTCTTGAACAATCTCCTTTTTTAAGCACAGTGAGTGAAAATAAGTTAAGGTGGAGACTGCTGTGAACATTCTTGCAGCTTTTCATGGAGGGAGTAGCGGGTAGAGGGACATCGTGCAGCTCCACCATACAGTAAAGGGTCTTGCTCACATTATACCTTCTGCTAATCGAGTTTTGGGGGAGATAGATGAGGTGATATTGGAAATTAGAAGTTTATTTGCCTTGCTCCCTTAAAAGGCATATGTAGACCACATAGCAACTTTATGGCTGTATCTTTGTCAGAGGACACAAGTTAGTTCAATCTAGTCTAGCTGCAGGCAGCCCCACTCCAGGTTAGTGTGCTTTTTTTTTTCTCCTGTGATAACAGTGGGAAATTCATTGCCATTCCTTTTTCCTGAGGTCAATGGAACTGTTCTGTATCTTTCTGATTTGTGAGAGTGGGAGGAACCAGGGGAACATGTGCATCCTCAGTAAGGTAAACTTGGAAAGCATTTATCACCAAACTCATGTAAGACATTTTGTGTGTATGTGAGAGGGACAGAGACAGGTTTGGGGTTTGCTCTGCAATGGATTTGGAGTTGATTTGAAAACTAATTTGAAATCCAAGTTTCTCTATTAATTTAAGCTCTTCTTGAGACAGTGACTAATTGGCATGTGTTTTCCAAATCTTTTATGTTTAATTTCCTCAATTTCTTTCTAAATTGACCAATTAGACTTTAAGTTTAAAAGTTAAGCTTCTCAGTCTATTTATATCTGTATCTTTCTGTGGGCATAGATCCAGCCACATAGAATTAACTCTCTGCTATTTCTTTCACCTGGTCTGCATTCGAAGTAGCAAAGTAGACTCATTCTGTTGTCTTCTATGGTCTATCGAGAGCTCCTGGTCTTGTGTGCAAGAAGCAGAGCCAGTTTATCACATACAATCAGGAACTCCTACCAAACATGTTTATTACTTTCTGATCTAGCATAGATTTTGTCTTTTCAGATTGTGCTCATTTTTACTATTTCTGCCTTTCTTTCAATTTCTAGCACTAAAATTTCCACTGTTATTACGGCCTTTTAATACTTACATGTGGTGCCTGATTATGTGGTCACATTTCATTCCCTTTTTAGGATATTATGCCACTGTCTCTGAACTTTCATGTTCCAATCCTAAAAAACTTGTGCACTTGTTTCTGTTTAAAACATGTGAGACAATTTAGGATTATAGGATAATTCAGGTTGAAGGGACCTCAGGAGGTCTCTGGTCCAATGTGACGCTCACAGCAGGGTCAGCTCTGAGGTCAGAGTAGAGCGCTTGGGGATTCTCCCAGACAGGGTTTGAAACCCTCCCAAGGATGGACACTGCATCGTCTCAAAACCTAACAGCACATAAAGCAAATTGAATGCGCAAGTTTTTGCAACACTAGTGATTTAGACAGAGGTGTATGGTGTTTTGGGATACCATGTAATAAGTATTACTAAAAAAAATCACACTTGGAAGTTCTGTATAGGAAATGCTCAAAGAAACACAGACTCTCTGTATGCATATCAATAAGTAAAAACTAATAAAGCTCCTTGATTATTATTTTTAACAGAAATAAATCACATAAAAAACAACCTTTTGGCAACACATGCATTTAAGACATCCATTTTTCAACACTGCTGTCTCTCTGAGAAGAGTGGATCTAACATCTCACTACCACTGCAATGGACAGGTCTCATCCTCCCCCTTCTCTTTCATTTCCTTTTGCTTCCCTGCATCTGGCTATGTAATCCCAACCACTCTCACATACCCACTCCAGGACCTCCCAATAAACTAATTTAGGTAATGATATATTCTCTCATCTGCACCGGGTCATTTTTCTGCAGATCTAGTGAACCACACTTGCTCGTGCATATGGCCAGCAAAAGGAAGAACAAGGTGTGGGAAGGACAGGGCTGCTCATTTCCAGAACACCATGACATTAGATTGCTCAGCTGCTGTTAGCCTGCATTAGATTAAACAAAAAAAATGTCCACAAATACTCATTTTGCATCAAGCAACACTGACAATTTGATTTCCAGTAAAACTTGTTTTTTGCTGTGTTTTAAGAATGTCACAGGTACACATATGTGCACGCGCACACGTGTGTGTATGTGTATACATACACATATACAGAAACATACACCCATGCACAGTTTGTGGAATTTTCCAACTATTTTAACGTTGTGGTTATGCCCTGATCCACCTCTATGGAGCGTTTATAGCAAGCACTATGGTACCATGAAAACCTATAAACTTCTTAAAATACCAAACCATTGGCTGATAGAAGTGGTAATGAAAAGGTAACTTTGGGAAATACACAGAATTGTTATATTAAAATAAGTGAACTCGGGAGGAGTCTTACCACATGCTGTACACAGACTGTAGAAAAATTGTTCAGCAATTCTGAAGACTAATTGTGTGAATAAGGTCTAATATAATTAAAAATGCTCATGGCACAGAGCTAAGATTTTTGTATTCTGACTACTGAATACTTAACCATGGTACCACAATATTCTCCTAAATGCAGATTTTGTGTGGAATAAAAGGAAAATCCTCCATGATGCAAAATAATTAGCTCAAGCAGTTATAAATTGTGAGATGGATGCTCTTAGTTAAAAGACTCAGACTGAAAAGCCAAATAAAGAGAGATCTGTGGGTCAAAATCAGAAGCAGAACAGAAAATAATGTCAGCTGGAAATGTTTCCATGTTTTTCACTCTCTCCTATTCCCTCACCCACACCCCTAACTTTGCTTCCTCTCTGTAGAGAAACAACTCATACAAACCAAAATAAAAGAGGGTTCAAAGGCAAGAGAGCACATTTGAATACTAAAATGTTCCAGGCCTGCCTCAGATGATTTGTCCAAACCACTTTGAAAACTATCATCAGTGGGCAGATATTTAATGAATTATGAAATACTTTTATCCAGTTTGGTGATTTCAGATGCAGGGAGTCCACTGCAATTTTTTCAAGTCCAGTTAAAAGGTCACTTCATTGTTTTTTTAACTAGATCATTAATTGTAATTTGTTTAACTGTTGTTGAAAACTTTTCTCATACAATACCATTAAGGGCTAGAGAGCAAATAAAATGTTTGATTTCCTAACTGACAGTGGGAAAGTATTTTTAAAAAGTCACATTTTTTTTTATATTTCAGTCAATTTCCAATAGAAAATTGAATTACCAATAGAAATGTTTACTTCTTCTCATCCAGTATTCTCATCCCACATTTGAAGACGTCGAGAGATATCAAACAATTAAAGAAAAATATCTTATTATCTTCTTCTGTCATTGTTCCCCATACCTGACAGAAAATAAAATGTCTTCATAACAATGCATAATGACATTATAGTAAGAACTGAAACTAATTTCATGAAGAGTCAGTATGCTGATTTTGCCCATTTTCCTCTCATTAGTTTATTTCCTTGCTCCAGTGGGAAAGCGGAGATTTGAAAGAAGGTGATAATGCTGGGAAGCCAGCACCAGTGTTAGGGCCACTAGACAAGAAGATCTAATCAACACCATCAAATATATGTGTGTATTTATCAAATGCAAACTAATCAGAGGCAGGACCAGGCAAGCAATAGCATCAGGATCAATTGGGGCAGCTCCGTCCATCTGCACTGTTACGTGGCAGGGGCCTGCTGCTGCACTGCCTTC
>NW_010144222.1:20921-51006 GCF_000699245.1 Pterocles gutturalis
TGTTGCTTTGGCCAGGGTGCACAGCCAACATGTGCTCACATGCTCAGTGCCCTGCAGCAGGCTGGGGGACTCAGCAGTCTGTGCCAGCCACAGATCTAGCTTTGCACCATTAAAAGAGATGTATGGGCCGAGAATGTATTTTTTCTTGCTTGCGCTAGAGATGTCCTCATAGGTCTATTTGCAAGCACCCCCATCAAAGGTGACACTTACGGAGTGCCCCCAAATGATGCTCGTGTATCCACATGCAAGAGGTCAAAGTGGAGGTGGCCGATGGCAGCGAGCTCAGAGCCACGTGGCTGAGCAGCACTCTGCACACAGAAGAGTACTGAACTAGGGAAGAGGGAGACAAGCGCACACATATCATCCAGCGTGATCTGCTTCAGTACAAAGTGTTTCCTGATCCAAACAGAACTAAAATGTCCACATTTTCACAGGGTGCTGTAGTTGCTTTCCTCCAGGGTAAATTGCCTGTAGAGGTGAATCTCAGCTCAGGGATTTCATGAGAGTCTGTTGCTCTCTGTGCCTAAACCCACAGTGTCAGCAGCTTTTCATCATATTAGCTGAGGAATTAGTGCATGTCTCAATGCAATCTGCATCACCAACTGTAAAGAAATCATTATGAATATGTAGCTTCTTCTTTAAGGGAAAGATGGAGCAACAAGGGATCAGTCCACAGCAACTTAGAGTCCCATGTCATTTCATCACAAAGTCAATAGCTCTCTTCATCCGAGGGTGAGAATGCTGCAAAAACAAACTGCTTTCTGTTCTGTGGGGACGCCTGAAAGAGCTTGCACTGCAGTAATCCTAAATCCAGGGGCAATCTGTTAAGAACTCAGCACCACCGATCCTGAGAATCAACTGACAAGCACATTCCTCCCCTACACACTTAAAAAAAAAAAAAAAAAATCCTCTTAAAGATTGTGCTAAGTAATGAAAGAATGGGATGAAAGAGGCCTTTTTCATTACTACCACATAAACTGCTTGTGTAAATGTTTCGTTAACACACCGCTTGACCAGTATTTCGGCCTCCCCACCCCCACCACCGCTACGGTTCTGCCGCAGACTGCGAGAGGAAATGTGTGATTTACACATGTCTAAGCGAAACATTCCCACACTTGAATGCAGCACTATTCTTTAGAGAAGGAGAGACCAACCAAAAAAAAAAACCAAAAAAAAAAACAAACAAACAAACAAACAAACAAAAAAAAACATTGTGGAGGACATTTTAATTTACAATTCTTCTTTCATATGTGCTTTAAAAGATCTATTGCTTCCAACTGCACAGGGATTTTGGTTTTTAGTTTTGTGTGATTCCTCTAATATACATTTGTCTCTTGCAAGCACCCTCAGACAAGATGACATTTATTAAGCATGTTTGTTTTGAAGAGATATTTATAAGTTTTATTTTCTTGGAGGAAAAAGCAAAGAAATTCAAAGGAGGTTTGCCCTTTTGTACACTGAAGTACAGGCAATACACTACCTTGTAAACCCGTGGGTTCAGAGGAGTGTAGAGAAAGAAAAAGGCTTTAAATTGTCAGGTGAAGGCTTACAGCATGTATTTTGTATTTGAACCAAAGGCCATAATTTTCTCTATCAACTGAGGCATTCTGTTTACATGATTACAATCATGAGGTTCCCTGTCCTGCAGCTAATACTGTAAAGCCCGGCCATTTTCATTATATTATTCAAACAGAAATAAGGCGTTATTTTTCACAGAGTCATTATTTCTGTAGAAATAAATACGATGTTCAGCACATACTGCTTCCATGCTAACAATGCTCAACATATAGGGTCAGCTAGACCTGGCACATCAGAATCAGTCAAGTGATTCTGTTGAAACCCATGGTGTTACTCAGGGAAGATGTTGCTGGAGTTTCTCTAGGTTTACGCAGATACAGTCAGGGGTAGATTTGGCATATCCTGCACAATATTTGCATAAAAACAAAATACAATCTCTCTTTTAAAGCAGGAATTACTTTAATCTACTAAGGAGAATGAGAAAATAACAGATATGTTATCATAATCAGCTATCTTCTTTTTGTGTGGAATATGTGAAAATGTCATTATAATTGCATTTTACCACCACTCCCCTGTCCTGAAATTAAAAAAATAAATGGAAAATTGAATTAAAATACAACCTATATACTGCAATCAAATACTTGTTTTCAACCCCATTTTGCTGCAGTAAGAGTAGCACTTGTATTGCTATGAACTTAACCGTTACTATGGTTAATATAAGTGCCACACTTAGTTTGCAATATGTAAGCTTGTTTGCTGCCATGACCATGATGTGGTTTCAAAGTGAATAGATTCATTTGGATCAACAGTCCCTCCAGGGGTAAATGCTTAAATGTATTATGCCTTCACAAGAGCTGAAAACATCAATACCTTCATAAAGCCACTTTGATTTGTATTGACTAAAGTTGTGCTGCTAATTCACATACGTCACTGTTTACTTCATTGAGCTTTTAACTTGGTATTTGATTTATAGAAACAGTGATTCAATTTCTACAAAGAAGTGGTAGAATAAGGCCTCCCTCAGATTCTTTCTTTAGCTCAGAAATGCTGAAAGTTAAAAGAAGCCTACCATTGCAATACAAAAATTTCTCGATAAATGTTCATGTGCACTACATATTTTACTTGCTTGGTTACAGCTAATAGCAATGTAGATTGTCAGATAAGGGACAATCAGCTATCTAATGTGGTCACTAATGTAACCACAAGTAAACCATTGGATTATACCTCAGCAGAAAACATCTCTTAAGTGCACTTCTGCTCTACTTTGTACATGTAAGTAAGAAACTTGTAAAAATTAAAAAACAAAAAAAAAGAGGAAAAATTTCTGACGTCTTTTTTTTCACTGTTCTTTTTGTGTTAAGAAACTATTATAATTGATCCCCTACAGGAAAATGTTAAAGCACATTGGTAAATTCACATAAATAGCATACAGAGCCCCATACAAATAATTGCAGAGCTTACATTTGGTATGAGTTTGCAATGTTTGTTTGATGCTACAAGAAATAAAGACTTTAAAATGTCTTCTGTAGTTCATTAACTTTGAGCAGCTACAAACCGACAGTTTTAAACAAAAGTTTGGTCCAACGTACTGAGAGGAAGAGGTCAATTATTTCGTACATCTTAATAAAATTTTCCTGAAATACATACTTTCAGATTTTTCCTGGTTCAGAGCCAGATCCAACAAATTGTCCTGTACCTATAACTACGTGCACAGAAACAGTTCAACTCTGTTGAATGAAGCACAATCAAAACTACAGAGTTTTATGCCCAGGACTTTGAAAGGTCTTGCTTTGACTGATCACTTGGGCCTCATAGAGGGTAGGAATTTCTTCTCAGTATTGCCATTGGTAGCTCACGACCCTGGTGCAACTCTTAGGATAAAAAAAAGAAACACTAAGAAGTTACCCTGTGCTCTGGTGGGATCTGAAGAAATGCCTTGGGTATAACACATTTCTCACCGTTGCATTCCCTATCCATCATTTTCAGTGGAGAAAGTGCACTGAATATCAAAGTTGTAAGGCAACATTTTCCAGAACTTGCAAGTTGTATAACTTTTGCAGGGGAGAGCTGAGTTTATTAGAACACCAAAATTTAAGACTTGAGTTACAGAAATGGTGCTGCCATGAAAGCAACACAAGCAAATAACAGCAATACATCAGTTACTCTGTCAGGATTGTATTTTCTGGATTAAGCTGTTGATAAACAGAATATTTTTGCAGGTACAAGAGAATTCACATTTACAGGGGAGATAAACTTAGAAAGCTTAGACACACTATAGAGCTCGTCAGCATCTCACAGTTAATTAAAGGAGTGAGTGGAAAGCATCAAGGCTTGCTCCCCTCTGCATGAATAATTCACCTCCTGTATCCATTATTAAAGCCAGTTACTTCAGCACAATGATTTCCAGCCTGCAATGCATCAGTCTCAGAAATGGGAGACAAATTGCAACAAGGCCTGAAGCTATATTAATAAATTGAAATGAACATTTATTTGCTTATCTAATTAGAACTGTAGTTTTTTCCAAATGGTGTAGTAATACATTACCTTGACTGCCAATACCTGCTGTAAGAAATAATTAACAGAAACACTTTCTTACAAACTTATATTTCACTGAAGGCAAAAGTTTTCCTCCTGGTTTTGTTCCCTTTAAACGATTTGGTTTTAACTGTTTGTCAGTAGAGGTCTACAGTGGATTTTGCATTGACAAATCGGAGAAAATTTCTGTGTTTGAAGTGCCTGTAAGTAGTAATAAATTTGCAAATAAAATAAGAATGCATAAACCACTACTTTCACTGTCTCTCTATTAAAGGCATAGTGGCATGATGCACTTTGAAAAGTACCTGAAGAATGTGATCATTTTTTCAAAGCTTCGGTTAATGTCACAACCAAATAAAGTACTTCAAAACTCATAATTTGCTAATTTTCCAACTGTATTGGCCTAATATAGTCCGTTACCTCTATCTGCAAACCTCATCTTGAATTTAACTTTATTCCTAGTTATTTTCAAATATATCTGCTTAGATTACCAGATAAGAAATGCAAAGTCAAACAAAGTTTTCATGTCATTGGGGTTTTGCCTGTGAAAATAATAGAGTTGTTACAATATCTCCGCCGTAGATGCATTTTGAATGAAAATAGAGGCTCCAACTACCAAAATTTTAGCTTTCCCAGTCTTCAGCCACCCACAGAATAGAATGAACCCCAGGTCTCTGCATTAGATTTGCAGATTTATGCATGACAGTCTCATCTCTTGTTATCACTGATGTTAATGTACAAATGGAAGCAGAGACAAGAGCATGCAGTGACTAGCCACAGTTTTAGTCCTCTCTTCTCCTTCCCAGAGGAGTAGGCCAACAAGAACCCTGAGTCTGGTCTGGAAAACAATAGTTGAGCCAAAGGATTGGGAACTCATAATGTGTGTCACTGTGTACATGTAGATATCAACAGAGATATCCCAATAGATTTCTATAGATACTTAGATAGATATAAAAACCAGAGATGTATTTGCGAATAGATCAGATTATATGAAGCCAAACTATTACTCAGACATATATCATCATGAGGAAAGATACACTAGAGCAGCATTATATGTCGCACAGTTTCAGCAATGCCTGGCAGCGGTGTATAGCCACCATATGTTAACATTGGGAATGGATTACATTGTATATACATTATATAGGGCAAAAATGGAGATTGGTGATCAAAGAAAGGATCTTTCCAAACAGAATAATTTTGTTTTCTTTCTTTTTTTTTTTTTTAATAATTGTCCTCAATTTATCAGCTGCATACGAAATATTTTCTAGTGAATAGTTTTTCCACGATAATATTTTCTATTTTCCACTAGAAAAGCTATTTAAAAACAAAACAAAAACAAAAACAAAAAAAAACCAAACCTGAAATTATCTGTATTTAATTTAATAGATTTTTGAATAATCATTAAATTGTTTTAGGGGAATAATTAATCCACAGATATAGAATTAGACAGCATGGCTGAGTTTGAACTTGCAACTGTTTTTGTTTGGGGATTCAGGCACTTAAAGAGATTAGAATGTGCAGCCTGCTGCCTCCTGGTATGCATTCATCCAGCACAGGAATGTGAAGCTTGTGTGTTTAAAGAAGCATGTCAAAACTGGTTTGTAAAGAAGGGGGAAAAAAGCCCCAGACCAAGTGACAGGACTAAGTTTAGTGTGCTAATCATATTCGTTCTTCTTGTAACCAGAGGAGTTCCACTGTAGAATTTAAATGAAATGAATAGTGTTTCAGACATGCTGCTAGTGGTTTTATATGGTCAGTGTCATTTTTCTTCTTCTGGGAATTCAATTTGTTCCTATTATGCCAAGGTCACAGATTGGGGAATCTCAGAGAACATTTCTTCTCTGCCTTTGACGCAAAGGGTCAGTGGATTAGTACAAAGGAGAATTAATCCAGTGTGCTCACTCCCAAAATGATATTTAAGTCATTTTTAATGAATGACTGAGAGTCCCTATTAGTTTCCTTGAAGAAAATAGAAGCAAGCCCACAAACAACGACTTCATAAATGAATACTCAAGGAAAAAGTATGACTTCATTGTCAGCTCTAATTGCGAGTTTTACCTTATTAGTAGAAGCTTTCTGTAGCTGAGTTTGACATACATTTGTTTACACACTGTTATTAGTCAAGACTCAGTGAAGCCTTGTAATTAACACCTCCACATTATCTCATGCAGTGAAAGCAAAGACTAAAACAGATGACTCACTTTGTTTCAGCTTTGCTCTTGTTTTCTGATACAGAAGTACTTAAGAAGAAGTGTGAGCTCATCAGAGTGCCACCTGGAGTCAACAGAAACCATAAAAGGGTTTTCAAGGAGACCATCAAAGCTCGTTAAGAGCTAAAGGGTAAGGCCTCAGCGAGGCACAGTGCTACTGCACAGTTGTGGTGTAACATTTTACCAGTATGATTTTACTAGTATTAGCCTTTGTGCATGATTCTCCTCACATCATTCAAAAGACAGCGCATCTGCTTGTGTAGCTTATTCCCTACCTAATGCAGGCAACATACATATTCATACAGCCTTCCTCTTCTGTCCATGACAGTTCCCACACTAAGGAAATTGTACTTTTTAATCCATCGGTAGCACAGCATGTGCATGTTGCGAAGTCTTGCTATGACATGGAAAATCTGTAAGTGGATTTTTCATGCTTATCATCCACATGTTATTTGGGGTTAAACCACTTCTTCATGATTTTTAGGTGTGAGCTCCTTACTGTAAGTCAAACATTCTTAAGTACTATTTCACTAATGTAGGAATAGGACAAATTTACAAGATTGTAGGAATATGCACTTTAAACCAAGACATTAATTTCTTCTAAGTATCAGTTTTCAGGAATATCACCTTTTTAGATGAGGTTTAACTCAAAATTAATTCATCTGCTGAAATTTGCCATTATATATAAGGAACCACTCTTTTTTTTTTTTTTTTTTTTCCCTGCAATATTGTGTTGGATGAAGAAAAACAAATAATACAATCCCCAAAAAGAGAAGCAGCTCCAAAATCCAAGATGGTTGCGAGAATATTTTATTGCACCCTCTCAGTGCAGCCATTCAGTTAACAAGTATTCCCAAAGCAACATGAAATCCAGTCATTATTATCGAGAGCTTGGCTGTGTTGAATACTCCGATAATATCAAAGCTTGTTTACTGGTGGAAGGTGGCCAAGAATATTTGAAGAATTAACATGTACATGAAATTTCCCACAATTATGAAATAGCCATCAGAAAAGGAAATGACTGAGAGTGATTGAATTCCTCAGAGCTGCTGTCTTTTGTTTTAAGTATTGCTGTGCTGATAATAAAGCCCTGCAGTTTGCTACCATTTTCGCCATTACCATCCCTATTGATCTAACTACCCCAAGTGTTCTGTTTTATTATTTTGCTACTCAAGAGTAACTATCTTAAGTGAATGGGTCACAAATGTTACCATTTATTGTGATTTGGAGAATAGTTAAAGATGGGTCACTTCATTATTGAGATCCCAGAGGTGCTGTATATAGTAAAGCTGCATTAGTTAAGTTCAGTGGAAGCTGGCAGGTGCTTGTGTACACCTAAGGCTATCTGTTCTTTACAATCCTGCCACTGATGCATTTTTTGGTACATACTGCTGTGCATGCTCAGCCAAGCTAAAATATGTTCACAAAAAACGTCAGTGGTCCTCCGCAGGTTCTTCAGCTTTCTTTGCAATAGGTCATAGCACAGTGGAACTTGTCCTGAAATAGCATCCTGCAATGGTTTGTAACCCTCAAATAGGATTTCTAATATCAGCACTGCTTCTTGCTTTTGGCAATGGCCCAATGACTACAGACATCCAGAATGAAGTGCATGATATACACTCATGTAGTCAAAACATTTCTAGAGGGTATAGGCAGTAATCTGGAACACACTCATATTCCAGAAGTACTTCTGAGAGAAATGTTGCTGGACTGGTCTCAGAGTAAGCACATCCTCTGTTTGATTTTTCCAAAACTGAATGGAACCAAGTACAAATCCCAGAAAAAGGAATTACTCACACAAGCATTTTGCTCTGTACTTTGGACTTCTCATACGAGTGGACACCAGGAAATCTGCAGTGAGGGAAAAACAAGGAGTGCAGCTGCCTCAACAGAAGCCTAAAGGATGGATGTATTGTTTTGCACTTCGCAGAGATGATCTTGGCTTGATTTAGGAAATTGCCACCAGAGTAAACTACCATTTAGTTTTAGTACCCTCTGTGTTTGCACTGGCTGAGATACCATTTGTTTTCTGCTCCCTTCGGAGATGGAGACTAGCTCTGCAGGCCGAGCAGGTCTGTCTTTGTACCATAGTTAAGATGGAGGGTGAGTTCACTTTCTCATCAGCATGAAGACATGCAACATAGTGCTTACAAAACTCCCCCTGTAACATGGTCACAGTGGATACTGCCCCTGACTCTAGTCCATCATAAGGACATGTTCCCCCATCTCTCAGTCTTTCTGTGGAAGGGGGCTATGGCACTCTACTGTTGTATAGCATATGTGATCTGTCTAAGGAAACGTGCTAGTTAAAAGCCAAATTATACTTCTTTATTTACAAGATCATGCTGTATCTGTTTGGAATGGAGGCCCTTTTCTCCCGTATTTGGTGCTATTAATACACAAGTCACTATATATAGTAAGAAGCTTGTTTGATGACTAAAACATATCAATGGTATTGGTTTTTACAAACAGCTTACACCCATTTGGTTGGTTAACCTGCAAAGGAAGATTAATGGTTTAAAATCTGGCCATTAAGTATGGCAACAAATGTTTTTCAGTGAGGTTATTGCTACTATAAACTTTAATCAATGGTTCATAGGCAGCAGCCTCTGGTTCAGTGTTCTGATTAATGACAAATTAACTATTTCTCAGCAGTTAATAAAGACTTTTCACCAATCTGCATACAGAACATGATTTCCTCTGTTGGTAATTGACATTGTCCCCTGGGTGTTACCTTCATGTCTCCATACCAAAATCCTTACTGGCAGAGATGAAAAGCAGCAAATTTAATACCATTTCACTAGAGATTGTTTTCATTTAGATTGACTATGTAAAGCAACCAAAACAAGTTTTAAAGAATAGGAAAGCTGGCTATTTAGTGGTTTATTGTTTGCTTAATAGTATAAATAATACTGTTAATCCTTTTCTTTTTCCTCTTTTTTTTTTAATTAAATATTTTTATGCTCAGATCTCAAAACCAGCAGTCTGGAAGTAGTTAATGATCTACAAAAGTGAAAAGGGTAGGGATGAAGGTGGGAGTTGTTTGACTTTTTAAAAGCTAGCTAGAGTTGGTGTGAAAAATACTAGAGAACACTAACTAGAGAATAAAAGGAAAAAGGTACACCCAAACTTTCTAAATAGCCTAAGGGCTATTTAGAAAGGGTTTGCTTTTCAATGAAAAGGTCATCTAGAATGAATTTAAGTCATTTTCCTGCAGAGGTCCAAGCATGTGGATTCACTCTGAAGGTTAGAATGAGGTTGTTCTTACCTATGTATCTTACGTATGTAGTTTTACAGAATGCATTGCAATAAGCTGTGATATATTTTCAGTCTGTCCAGGGAAACAAAAATTGTGACAATTAGTATATGGCCTCTGAAGACGAAGCTTCTCATTTGCTACTAAGGTAAAATACTTTTGTGAGTTAGTTATTTGTCCAGTTTGTGCACTTTTAGTGACACTCTTTTGTCATTTAATCCTTCTTGTGCTTTAATATTGTTCATCCTTTTCTGTGTTAAATGTTTTATTTGATATCTTGGCCTGACTGAAATCACCCAAGAAAATAAAACAGTATGAATTTTGTACTACCAGAATGACAAGGCTAGTCACTGAGACAGCATTTGTGAGAGAGAGGAATTCTATAAACTAAATGAAAAGGTACACAGGCAAGTCTGTGAGTGCATTGTAAGGATTTCTTTTTGAAAAACTCACAGAATCACACAGAATCACAGAATGTTGGAGATTGGAAGGAACCTCGAAAGATCATCTAGTCCAACCCCCCTGCCGGAGCAGGAACACCTAGATCAGATCACACAGGAACGCATCCAGGCGGGCTCATTTTTACAAAGATCTTACCCCAAAAATAATTTCCACTAAGACTCAGGAAACCAAATGAACCAGACACAAAAGAATATTATTTTGCTGCTCACATTTTTCAAAGACATATTTAAAGCTTTCAAACAGTTACCAGTGCCATCAAGGATAATAAGAACAAAGCCTGCCAGAGAACTAAAATATCATAATCGTCGATATTCCTCTAGAAGAGATCTTTACAAAGTATTCCACCAGCTTGCATCCTCTTTTACCTGCTGTGGCATTGGCTGAAATGGTCACCAACAATTTGCTTTGAATGAGTTGAAATTTGAAAACTATGGGCTTTTGCTTTCTCAAGCAGCTCTGAAGGAATGCTAGAAAAACACACCCTTGGCGGAGGCAACAAGGGTTCTTTAGTGCTCAAGAAAATATGACTCATGGCTGAGCTCAAGTTTTGAAGTGCAAGGATGAGAGAATGGCAATTCACGCTCTCCTAAATCTCTTATTACAGTTATTCTCACACACAAATCTGGGTGCATGGAGTCTCTCACAGGCATCAGGTGCACAAGAGAGGGGAGCCCATTGACTGCCTGGGTGTGGTGCCTATATCCACTGTGATTTTGGCAGAACACCTGATGTTAAGGTTGTACTGAATTTCTGTTTTGCTAGTTTCTTGGCTGAGTGACTTCTAAAGCACAGAGAATACTTCTAAGAAAAACAGCTTTGGTGCTAGACTTCTGGATTGACTGTTACCTGTGGAACACGACAAGTGCAAAAAGTACTGACCAAAACAGAGATGTAGGTAATTGACTATTCGAAAAACTGTTTAATGCCCCTATCCAAAATATTTTTTATTTCTACCTTTATCCTTTTCTTTTTATTTTCCCCCTCTTCTTTTGAAAGTTGTGCTTTTGCAAATTATGTGTGTGTGTGTGTGTTTTTATTCCAAAGCATCCCTCTGTTGTGGTTAGGTTCCACAGGAGGGTTCCAGCTTGTAAAGGTTAACCATGCAGAAATAAAGGCTTTGTGCATTTTTGCAAAGGTCACACTCATCAGTAGTTCCGGAAGGACTGCTGCGAAGGCCTATAGTAACTACCCAATGATTGAACCATGGCTCCAGGTTTAATTTCCTTTAAGAATACTGTTAGAATCACTGGCTGTGTCACTAAGAGATAAAGAGGCTGCTCAGTCACTTGAAATTCAATTTGTACATTACTCAAATCTAGCTCACCTCTTGCTTCACGGTGCCTGGCAGATGCTTGCTGGCACTTTGAATTTCAAATGCCTGAGCTGCAGGAAGCAGTTTAATAAATGGGGTAGGTTTTGATTAATGTAACAAGCTGAAAATAGACAATGATGCAATGCATATCTCAGCAAGAACCACAGACTCAGATCAAATCTCTGTGTATTCAGGAAGACCGCTTTGGCAAAGATGCATATTTTTGTTTTGATAACACCTTGAAGGTCCAAAAACTACCAATATATAAGATTTAGACCTGTAATCCTGTTATGTCTCTAAGCATCTATTCCAGGTGACTGCACAGTCATGAAGTTCAAGTCTAGATTAAATATTTGACATTGACTGAGTTCCAGCGAGGGCGCTGGGAGCTTCACCATAAAGCTCTGGTTTTATCTGGAAGAAGGTAATGCTGCATTTTTTTCTTTCGGTATTGGGAACGTAAGCAACCACTTGCTGTGCTGTATGGAAAAAAAAATTACATAAATACATCAAGTTTAATTAGTAATTCACCAATGTACAAAAAACTTACATACTTTGACATTGTTTCAAACATTCACTATGGAGCTTGCACTCATCCAGTGTTGGTCTATGGCTTTAATGCTAGGAAACATATTCTTTGCCAGTTCCTGCTGCCCCGGGCCACAGAGACTCAGGATTGGTATTATGTTAAAATTCCTCCTCAGAAACCTGTGGAATCATAGGATAACACAGTAGTATTTCATCAAGGTAATAGTCACAAAAAGAAGGAGCTGAAGATGTCACTGATTGTCACCATTTTCTTATGTATAAAGAAAATATAACTAAACATGCACTCACTAGAAAGGTCTAAACTATGAGGCCTTGGCTTCACTAGTTGTTTTTTTTCTTGAGGTCTCTCAATGAGACAGAGCAAGAAGTTGAGCCTGGAGTGGCAGGCTGCTTCCAAAGGTGATGGTAAGTGAATGTCAGGTCTCTGGGTTTGGGCACCAGTCCCTTACTGGCAAATGTTTCTGCACTGCCTCTATTCCATTCACTTTACAGAACATGAGCCAGTCAAGGAATGGCTTTGTATTTCTCCACTTTTTGTGAAAAATGTGTTCTATGTTACAAAATAATTAGAAAACCTTTTATTTGTTTCTGTTTGTATTTTCATAATTTTGAAAGCTAATTGTGCTCTCAGTGTTTCCTAACATCAAGTTATACAAGTTAAAGTTCCATTTGTTTCATTAACATGTCCAGAGACTTTTGTAAACTTTTGCTTAAGTGTATAGTTCTGTAACATTGCATAAGGTACCATTTAAAGTGAATTGGTTTCTTAATACTGGGATTAAAAATCATTACAGGGTGGTATGGGAGAGTTGTGTTCTTATATTTACATAGTGTCTATTAATCTCACTGATATAAATAACTTGTGTTAATCGTTGGTAGTGATTAACTGAATAACCATCAGTTCTGCAACGAAAGCTTCTGATTCCAAAACCAGAGAATCTTAGTATTTCAGTGGACATAAAAAATTAACCTGAAAATCTGAATTGGAAATATCATTAACTGTATATTCTAGCACACCAGGTCGGGGACTTAAAATTATATAGTTTTTTTTTAAAAAAAAAAAAAAGATATTACCTTTAAAACCTCTTTCTGTGTTTATTTACCTTCATTCTCAAAGTCAAATGTACCATGATCCTATAGTATGGTTTCATAAATTTAATTTTATCCTTGCTTCATTTTTATCTGGGTTATCCATGCTTCCTCTTCTCCTGTCCAGCAAAACCACTCCCCAATCATCTCAGAGTCTATTGTGGTTCCTTTAAAATTTAAAAACTATCAGGACACTAAATCAATACAGTGTTAGCTCTCTGATAAGTCATCTGCCATTAATAACAAACATTTTAAGTCAGTAGTTTGCAAACAAGCCATGGGCTAATATTTGTTTGCATAAACTATTCAGCACAGATGCATAAATGATATTTTGTGGAAATCGTGGAAATCAGAATTAGTTTACAAATTGTTTGCAGGCAGGAAAAAAAACGGAGTCATCAGATATTTCATTCACAATTAAAAATTAAACCCACTCTTGTAAGGATGCTGAGAATATCAAGATGACAGTTTTCCAGTGGTTTTATATTATATTTTTTAAAAGTAATAATGAAAAAAATCCAGCACATAGTCCTGTTTAATTTTGAGGTGAGTCAATAGTGATATGGACAAAAAAAAAAAAAAAAACAGAAGAGCAAAGCAATTCTGATGAACACACTTGCTTGACTTGAACTTCAGTTTCAGAGCTGATAAGGGTGGAAAATAAAAGGGTATTCTGCTACTGTCAGAACTTCCATGGAAGCTGGTTGTTGGGCCAAATCCAGCACATAGTCCTGTTTAATTTTGAGGTGAGTCAATAGTGATATGGACAAAAAAAAAAAAAAAAACAGAAGAGCAAAGCAATTCTGATGAACACACTTGCTTGACTTGAACTTCAGTTTCAGAGCTGATAAGGGTGGAAAATAAAAGGGTATTCTGCTACTGTCAGAACTTCCATGGAAGCTGGTTGTTGGGCCAAGGTAATTTTTTTAGGGGTTTATTGAGGGAAAGTAAGGGAAAGGATAGATCTATTTTCATCTCATTTTGATGTATCTTTATTGTCAGTGTTTCACATATTTCTCAAAAAAGAAAATTATGTTTCCCATGTCTGCAGAAGAAACATGCTTTATCTGGGATCTTATGTGGGAAAAAAAAAAGTGAAAATAAGAGCATGGTTGTGACCCACTTCTCAGAGTTCAGGAAGTAATTTCTTTCTGTTGGCATATAAACGAGAACAGTAGACATACAAGAAAAGTGATTTATGGGAAGGTGGAAAAAGACAGTAGCAGAAATGTAAGTAAAAGGTAACTTGTCCTTGAAGAAAAGATTAGAGTTTCAATGTGGGGATATGTTTTGATCCAGGTAGCTGATTTTTTTTTTTTTTTTTGAAGTAATTTTGAGTGAAATGCAAATCATGAGGAAGCATTCATTCTCCTCTCTGGAAAAGCAGTATTCACAGGGAAAGCTAGTAGGAATCTGCTTGCAAGTTTTGGCTGTAGAAACAAAATTAATGTATCTTAGACACATTGTGACAGGATGCCTAGCAGATTCTTGCAATGGTATCCATGAATATAGGGGGGGAAAAAGAGAAATTAAATTCACAGTTTAGAGTCCAAGAGAAAAGAAGAGCAATGAATAATTGAGTCACCAGCAGTAACAGACATGGAAAATGAAAAGATGCTGAGGCGTTTCACTTTGCCATGTGAAGATTATCCCACTTTGTAGCTCTCCTGTTACTTGAAGTCACAGCTGGAGGTTCAAGAGCGTGAAGAGGGAGTGGCATGAACGTGGATGTCACGTGGCTGAAAGAGGTTGGACTGAGTTTGGGTTTAGGCTATTACTCTTTTATTTAAGAAGGTACCATCATTGTGCACCTTGAATCCTGTGTTCAGTTTTGGGCCCCTCACCACAAGAAGGACATTGAGGTGCTGGAGCAGGTCCAGAGAAGGACAGCGAAGCTGGTGAAGGGTCTGGAGCACAGGTCTTATGAGGAGCGGCTGAGGGAGCTGGGGTTGTTTAGTCTAGAGAAGAGGAGGCTGAGAGGAGACCTTATCACTCTCTACAACTACCTGAAAGGAGGGTGTAGTGAGGTGGGTGCTGGCCTCTTCTCTAAAGTAACAAGTGATAGGACAAGAGGAAATGGCCTCAAGTTGCACCAGGGGAGGTTTAGGCTGGATATTAGAAAAAAATTCTTCACTGAAGGAGTGATCAGGCATTGGAACAGGCTGCCCAGGGAAGTGGTGGAGTCACCATCCCTGGAGGTGTTCAAGAAACGTGTAGATGTGGTGCTTAGGGACATGGTTTAGTGAGTTAGGCGGTGTGGGTTGACAGTTGGACTTGATGATCCTTGAGGCCGTCTCCAGCCTTAATGATTCTGTGATTCTATGATTTTGTGAGGTCAAGTTTTGAATTACCGGATGCTCACAATTAAGTCAGTGAGCATAAAAGAAAACATTTCTTTAATTTGGTTGCTTGGAAGGATTTTTAAGAGTTTCTTTTTCACCCTGAGACAGGGTGCTTTGCTAATTTCCGTTGTAGCTCTTTATTTTTTGTAGTATGTGCTTTGAAGACAGTGCTGTATCCATGAGAGACATATTTACTATATTCACACACCATTGTGATAAAGTACCTATTAGGCAATATCAAAATTTCTCAAAGTATTTGCATTTTAAAGTGAGTGGATTTAATCCACTGATATAGCAGACAGATGAAAAGATCAGCTTTTAATTTTATATTGCTACTCAATTGGTATTGAATGTTTCACCACCAGTTGAGTTCTGCATGGTGCTTTTGGTGACTTATCGTAATTGTTTCTGATATAAAGCAACTCTTTGCTTAAATATAGAAGGCCTTGCTGTAGTGTGAACTTTAGCTGCTCCTGGTGAAAGACTGAATGGCCACAAGAACTGTTTCATTTGAAAAACTCTTGTTTTTAATTTTTCACTGTAATTATACCAAGCATGTGGTCATATTAAAGGATAATATGTATTAGTCTCTTAGATAACACTTGTTTGCAGTGCATCCTTTCATCTGCTGTACTTCCTATAATATTTCCGTAAATATTTCATCTTTCTAAGGATTGTGTACTCAAATAACAATAAAACCAGAGAGTGCTTTTTCCCCTTTCTACTACCAGAGCTTCTGTCTGCTCTTAGTATGCTTTAAAGCAAAATTCATTATCTTAATTTTGTTAATATTTTGAGGAACTGCTTTGTATAGTTGCAACTTAATGTTGATCTGTGAATGTTATGTCTTAATACAAATGCTAACTGGTTCAGATACATATATTTATATAATGGCAATACCATGGAAAATCCTAACTCAGAGCAGATGCATTAAATAATATCAGAGTACTTCAGTAGGTCAGGGTCCTGCCTATTCTCAAGCACCAAGTGTTTACCACAGAATGCATCAGATCTCTTCCATGTTTCTGTACAAATTTATTTAAGTGACTTTTATTGAAGGGGAAATTATATAAACTTTCATTAAAGAAAACACTATATTATGACAGGAGCACATGAATCATCTGCAATCACTTTTGAAATACCTTATTTACTGTCTGCAGTTGGAAGGATGTAAGTTAGGAAAATATTTTTGCTGACAAGAAAGAAATATAGTTCATACACAAATAAAAAATTAAATACATCTCTCTGTCTAAGGAGTGTGTGTGTGTGTACACATTTGTCATTCCTGTAGTTATGTAGGTACCTATGTGCAAGAATATATGTATATTTTGGCAACATCAAGAAATACTTGATCAAATTTCCTTCTCTAAGAAAAAAAGGAAAACAAATTGATTAGCCAGCACAGACTAAAATAAAATCCATCATACCAGAAGAGAATATTTTCCTGGAGTGATTGATATTCACACATCCTTCTGTGAGACTTTCATATATTTGATGACAATGTGTAATGTCACTGAAGAAAAGACAGTTCAGTTTAGCCTTGAGGAAACATATACCTTGTAGAAGAACTGTACATACGTAAAGCCTTTTTCTTCTTCCAAAAGGGACCTTTTTTCACTTATACATAACTGAAGCTAAGCTTAGGCTAGTGAGGTGCTGCATGATAAGAACTTGGTTAGCAAACACATTGAGCGAAAGAATGACTTGAATAACAAAATCCCCAGCAGTGTGTTTCAGAGCTAACTGCATTTGCACTCTGCAAGGAGATCAATGCTTCACCTTCATTGATTTTCTTCAGTGACAGAAGAACCAGGATTATGCACAATGTGAAACTGTATTCCCAGACATATTCAATCTGATTTCCTAGTCAGTGCTAAAAAGGCATAGTGTGTACTGAAAACATAAGGTTAGAGAAGTGTAACAGATCAAATTTGTACTTCTGGGAAGGCTGCATGTTAAACAGATGCATCATAATGTGTCATGCAATACGTTTTATGAAAACATTAGATTGGGGCTGAAGAGTTCCTTTATATAGATATATATAAATATCTATAGCTTAAAAAAACTGTGCAGAGATGCCAAAGAGAGAAATTGAAATGCATTGCATATACATCACTTCAAAACATAGTACAGTTTCTCCCTGGCAGAATTGAGCTTTAGTGTAAACACATAAAAAGAAATAATTTCTTCAAAAACTTCAGAGCAAGCACGTCTTCAGAACTTAAATAACCTTGTAATTTACAATGTATGCCAGTTTTCAAAAGGAATAATTACAGCAAAATGTATCAGTGGTAAATGACAGCTGACAGGCGCTTCATTCTGATCTGCAATTTCCCGTTGTTTGTGGCTTTGCACACAGGCCATGGGAACACCATCAACTGTTGCTCAGCTGTAGTTCAGTTTGAACACAGGAATGAATCAAATTAGCTCAGCTCAGGCTTTTCCTAAGCCATTTGTTCGTGGACATATGCAAAAACAGAGATGGAGGAGCAAGAAAGAGCAGTGATGTCTTGAACAAGAAAATTTTTTGTCTTCAGCTTCTGCCATTCCAGGGTTTGGAGAAGTAGACACCAGTCTTGGGAGCTGTAAGCTGCTTATGAAAAAGGGGCAAAATTATGTGTGTCCTAGAGAGGAATGTGTGTACTTTACAGACATTTACCCAGAAAATGAACACTCTCTACATTTCATGATTTGAGATCAGTCATTTCTTTCCGTCTGTGTTTATCCAATGCTACCACCCAGTTAGGCATGTATGCACAGCTAGAGCCGGTCTCACATCATGCAAATACAACAAGTGGCTAGTAGGAAAGTTTAAGTTACTGTCACAGAAAAATTGGGGCTGATGCATCCATAAGATTAACAGTTCTTGGTTAAGTGAGTGGTTAGGGATTTTTTTTGACTTTTTCAGACATGACTATGTGAGTGGATAGATAGACCCACTCCTGAAAGTATTACAGAAAAGATCTTAAGTTCCATGAAGAGGGAGTGGAATGTTGTGTGTTACTTGTGAGCTAAACGGTGGCAAGTAGCACGCTGGAATACATCTATCAAGTGTTAAAGACCTGAATAGATGTGATGAGAGTAAACAGTAGCTTGGAAGCAAAAGCATTCTCTTAAACTTGGGGGAAAATATTTCTTGTTTTATTCTATCATAGACAAAAGCCTAGACATGCACCTCGTTGTTTATATTTTTTTTTTTCACTTATTGCTGGATATTTTTGTCAATATTGAATATTTGATCAGGAAAGCACTTATAAGTCTACTTGACCTCTAACCATGAAACAAAATCCACTGGTCTATGTCCTTAAATGCTTTTGTTGAATAGAGACAGATGTATGCACATATTTAAGTGCTTTCTAAAAACGAGACCTTGGTCTTGATCCAAAACCCATTGAAACCATTCAAAGACTTTCCACTGTTGTCAGTTCATCAAGCTCAGTATTTAATTCTGGAAAAAAAGCTTTCGAAACCTCTTTCTAAGGTGATTCCTGTTCCATGTTAAAGTTAGATGCTAAAGAAGTTCACTGAAAACTGTCTTGTTACTGGGCAAGTCACATTTTTAGGATCTGGCACATTTGATCTAGATGATAGCAGCCTAAATAAACATTGTAAAGTTATTTGGTAATGAATAAGTAAGAGGATGCACACAGAGAACTAACACCATTGTTTAACCTCAAAACTATGCTAATAAGTAGGGTGATAGACATGAAACTCCGAATAATGGAGCTGTTATTCTAGCCCACCAGGGAATCATAAGTGGATTTTCCCTTCCATGACTAAATGTAGCTCCAGTCCAGTACTTGCATAGCCTAAAGTATCTTGTTGCAGTATATTCTCACATTTATCAAACTAAATCACGTTTAGAATAAAATATCTTCTTCCATTTAGAAAAGAGGCATATGTATGTGTTATTTGCACGTAAAATAGAAGACTCCTCCAGAAATAACCTGTCTGTGAAAGACTAGCAGCACAAGAATATCAGCGTGCGTGTTAAAAATTAAAAGGATCCTTTTTTAAGAGAAAGAACAAAAAACAAGAGGAAAATTACAAAATGTAATGAACTCATGAATGCATACCTATGCACATGCGTTTATCTGACCTGAAGTTGATTGTAATGCAGAGAATTATTGGAACACAGTTTAGGTTGGATTCATCTACAGTCACTTGGCATTGACTGGTCACTATTTCATTTTTTAGAACAGACACACTCTGCCAATAAAACATCAAATAATTTTGGTTACTGGGTTGAATTTTTTAAAAGTACTTGATGTTCCTCTTGGATCTGCTCTCAGTTACAGCTCGCTAACGGGTCTGGCCCAATGGTGGTTCTATAAATACAAACATAAGCTAAAGAAGCTGCTCTTAAAGGAGAATGCACAAATCTTCTGCTAAGTGATTTTCATCCCTCTCTATCGTATTTATGCAGTTTCCAGTCCTGAAAGTGGGCAGTTATGCGAAAGGAAAAAGAATATTATAAAAAATCTGCTTTGTTTACTGTGTCAAATTTTCTGTTGGCGTTTTACAGCAGAGAAACGTACAATTAGATTGCACCTGAAAACCACTCAAATGAACTTATCCCAGCTTCCCGTACATATACGGTGATGCATTTTTAGATAAATTACGTTAGAACGAAGAGAAGCAAGCAGGATATTGAATTGCAGTTTTATTTCTGATTACTGGCAGTTAACATTACATCCACTCTTTTACATGTTTAAAAAAAATAAATGCAGAGGACAAGAATTCCTAAAGACATCACACAGCTTCTTTAAAAAATTAAAATTTAAAAAAATCTGATGTTCAGCTTTTATCATCCTCTCATACCTGTTATTACAATATCATTTGTGTTGGATAGAAACCTGATCTTCCAGTCATTCATAATTATTAAAATCCCCTTGGTTATTCTATGAATGTGGGGCTGCATGGTCAGTGCCTGGCGTAATTCCAAATTAAGCACAGTGAAAATCCTTGTAACAACCATAAGAGAGCCTAGTCTCAGCTCAGCTGCTATAGCAGGTGTCTGCTCAGTGAAAGTTTCACTGTTCTTTTTTTTTTTTAATTTTCAGGAGATTTTTTCCCCTCATTTAATTAACAGGCTGTATATGAAAGCCTTTTTATTATTTGAAAGCCTCACAAGACAGTGGTCCCATGCAGTGGCTGTTGGGAACAGCATTATTCTCCTCCTGTCCCGTGTCCTGGAGGAAAATTTATTCCTCTTTTGCTTTTTTCTTCTGTGACTGTTTTCTCACTCTCTACCTTTACTCCCATTTTTCTCTGCATTAATACTCTCAAAGCCTCTCGCTCAGCCACATGGTCTCTACCCTCTATATTTTCCTCATCCCTTTACCCTCACAATTCCTTGACCATCTTCTTGGTCTTCATCCTTGATCTCCTCCTCCACTGCAGCTCCTCCTCTTCATATTTCATTTTGCATTTCACCTTCATGTCTTCCCAATACCAGTCTCACAAGTGCAGGTTTTCTTCAGACCCTTCTGGAGGGTTTACTTACTTCATGGTGTAGCAGGTGGCAATCTCTCCTAAAAGCAGTGCAGGTCTGGTTATGTGATGAAATACTGGGCAGCCTGTACATAAGGCTCACTTGGGTTGTGGCTTCACAGGGGGCCCTAAGGACTGTCTGGAGGGCAATGACATTTGCTCTGACTACATTTACCCCACAATTTCTTCAAATGAAACATTCTTCATTTTGTGTGCTGGGGCTAGAGCCTGATATTACAGAGAGAGAGCATTCATTAATGTTCCCAAGATTAGCTCCAAATTGTTACATATTGTTGTGTCCCAGTTTCAGTTTTTATCTGATCAAAGTAGATGATGGAATGAGCAATCCCTACACACAGCACGTGGTCTAGATATTCAAAGACACAAAGCTAAAATCTGTATGCAAAATATGAGTACAATTGCTCAAGTGCTTATTTTATTCATATGTACAACCACCTCAATTGCACCTGCACAGCAGGTCTAATTCTCATGTGTAGGATAAGAAAATAGGACTCTAACAAGCAGAAAACCACCAATTACTTGTTTTCTGCTCATTACACGTCACACTAACGAACAGAATCTTCCCTCTACAAAAATTGCCTTTGGCTAAAGAAATATACCTAATTCCACCTTCATTCTATCTGCTTAACCTTTTCCTCTTTACACCACTACAAGAAAGTCTCGACTATCAAATGTTACCAAAAAAAAAATGTTTCTGAATTGTGACTCAGTTTACAACCTACATTACCAATGTACAGGCGTTACAAATACAGCTTGAAAACACAAAGGGAGTTCTGCTGGCTGGTTTTGGTGACTTGCAGTCTTAGGGATTACACAAGGAAAATCTTAAGCATATGGTAACTGTAAGGATCTCCAGCTGTAATGCCATTCAAATCAAAAAACATCCTCATTAGCATTCAGGAAACAGAGCTGTCCTTTAATGTTCAACAATGCACCACATAGTGAATGGAAAGTTATTATGTCCCAGATGAAAATGGTTTCTTTCACTTATTTATTTAGCTCAGTGTGCAGCCAAGCGTACCAGGGTAAATGAGAGAAAATTTAAAAATGCACGTAGTAACCACACATGTCATATGACACTAAGATCCTCAAGTTTTTTTATCCCATATCTCTCAGTAGCATTAATCATTCTGTAATTCAGTGTTGCAGTGTATTTAAATACTAATTCTAATGTATTTGGCTTTATATTTCTACCATTCCAAAATGCACTGCAAAGTATTTACCAGCCCAATGTAAATAAAGAAAATTGGGCATAGAAGTGGTGATGCTGGACACATAAATTAAATGCATTAGTTCATTGTTTTCTCTACTGTTTTTTTCTTCTTCTTTACCTCAATTTTGGTTCTAAGTGGCAGGAAAAATTTGTACAGTGTTTGAGTCAAGACAATAAATTTAAATCACAGGAATCTGTCTGCATTTCTTAGGCCTTTAGAGATACGTGCTTGCAATTTCAGTGGTCACAGAACAAAACATGAAAACACTGTGTAGCCCGTAATTCAAATTCCTGTAAGTGGAGGACTTTCCAATAAAATCCAGACACTTGAGAGGTATGGAAACTACTGTGGCTCAATAAATTTGATTGAGTACCCTCACCCCCTTCATATAGTACCAACTGGGGGAGAGGGGGTGAGGCGGGAAAAGAGAAAGAGAGGAAAAATTTGGAAAAAAAAAAAAAAACTAAAGATAATAAAGATTTAACAGTTAGGTCTCCACATTTAATTTTGTGAAAATCCTCAAGAAGTCTGCAAATCTCATTGTACTGCAAACAACTAAAGACACTATTAAATGTAGCAAATGAATAACATACTAAGCCAAAATAGAGTGGTTGATTGATTTGATACATGACTGAAGGCTTCTCTTTTCTGCAATCAATAACATAAACCTTTCCACTTTCTTGCCTCTCCTGCAGCTCCCTAATATTACCTCTCTGCTGGGTGCTACACTGTTCTGGGAAAAGTTACCCACTGTATTGTTCTGAGATGACTGTTGTCCGGGACCTCGATCCTGCAAACAATTGTTCCCAATTTTAGCGCCAGGCTGAATGAAATAACTCTTCATGGAATTTACAAAGCCCATTTCGTTCATATTACTTTTGTGACCTGAATCTTAATTTTCCTCTACATAACATTGGGAATGCTGCACCTCAAATGATGACAAACTTGCATAGCAGGGCTTTGTGTTTTATGTTGAGGCATTGAGAGAGATAAGAAAGATGAGGGAAAGCTTCCTGAATACAACATTATACAAAAACCTTCAGTTACACCAAAAAATTCCTAAATTGCTGCAGTGATTTGAGACTTGTCTTGCCAGGGTGGCTATTTATTAATCTGATAGAAGAACAATGCAGTTGCTGTGGATTGCAGAGGAGAGGAAAGGAAAGGGGCCCTTCTGGAGGCTGCAGTTTGCTGAAAGGCAGAATGAACGTCAGCTGGCAAATTAAAACAGAGACTTGTGTGGGCCAAGGAAAGATTTATGGGAGAAGGCAACACAACCCTTCCCTGTGATGCTTGAGCTCTACCCAGAAATGCCTTCTTTTGGGTAACTACTAAAGTGTAGAAAGAAGGTTAAAAAAAAGACAAAGAATTTGAGAAGATAACAAGTGTTAGAAACGGAGGATTTGGTATGTGATTTGCAGGGCTGCAAAATCACTCTATATGAGCAGATTCTCCTCGCGTAGACTAAATTACAGCTGAGAATTTGACTTTTGTTGTGTGTTGACCTTGAGGAACGAAAGCAAGTATCAGACATGGATGCCTCACCAAAGCTTGCTATCAGAAAAACAAACAAACCAGTAAAAAACACTTTTCAAGTTTGCCATCCTCATTGGAGGAAAAATACTTTATCTCCTAACAGCATTGCCTTGCTCTGCATAGCTATTACAACACTTAGCTGCAATGAAAACTACAAGAAACCCAAATAAGTTGTTTGAAACCCCTGCTTTCAAGGTGAGCTAGAAGAAACAATGTTGTGGCTTTGGTGAAGTTGAAATGTTAAGCTTCTGTCAGGTGGAGTTAGGGAATGTAGTGCTCACATTTACTATAGCTCACCTCTCATCTTCAGAGAAAGAAGCATGCTGTGACACAGTGAACATTTTGATCTCTGAGGACTTTCTTCAAATTTCAGAAAATAACCATGACCTCTTTGGATCTTTAAACTACCGTCTGGATAAAATGAAATGAACATGGAGTTGAATTTGATTTCTGATCTTTGACCAGCCAATCTCAACATTTTAACCTTATCTCTGTAGTTGAGATATCTGAAGAAAAGTGTCTAGGGAAAGCTCCCAGGTGGTGACTCTACACTGCCACTTTGTGTGCCCTTTCAGTCATCTGGGTCTCACAGCTCAGCTCATAGCAGAATATTACCTAGAGTAGAGCTGCAATGCACTTTTTCACATTTGCTTCCTCTGTTTCCTTCATGACATCTGAAAGCTTGGCATGTTTTCTCTATGAACTCTCCTTCACACCATTCATGTTGTTCTGCAATGAAAAAAGCATAATTAATCTGAGTTTATAATTTCCATGCACAGTGTGGACATTCCTCAGCCTCGACTGGCGTACATTGCTATACCTTTTAGCACATGCTTCCTCAGTGGTAGGTGGCTGCAAAGATTATTTGTTCAGCAGTTATTTCCTTACTTAATTGCTTTCCTGACTTTTCTGGTCATTATGAATCAATAATACCACTGATACGAAAGATGCCAAAAGTAGATACTTAGCTTCTGACATAGGACCTTCTTTGGCTGGGGAGAGGGTGTGTCTTTAGTGTGAAGCCAGCCAAAAATGGTTAATTCATCCCCCACTTTTTCAGGGTAGCTTTTTCTTTACTATGAGCTGAAATGTGTTTCAAAACAACATTCACTTAGACCTCTCTTCTGCAAGAATTGTTTTTCCTTCAAGACTGAGTTCCTCTTCTCCTCCTGCTGTTGCTGTGTCTCTTTGCCTGTCTTCCTCTCAGTGTTTGATGGTAGGATATGAGGGCTGACCTGCATTTGTATTTTCAGTTTTGCATTTCATTGAAAGTCTGGATGTTTGTAACAGGAAACTGAGAATAAAACATCTGTCTCTTGGCAGCCCTGGAACTGCTGCTCATTGAACTCCCTGAGCAATTCAGAAAACATGGTTTAGGTGACTGTGTTACAACAGTCAGAGGAAAGTACTGATACTATGAATGGTTCATATTACTTTACATAACTGGCATCACAACCTTTGTTTAACATTCAAGTAAGATCAGGCAGAGAAAGAAGGAAAGCAAAAAAGAGGAAAACTTAAGCAAACTATGGTTAAGGCAGTCTAAAGGTCAAAATTGCAATATTAAATAAATCTTACATGGTTTTATAAACCTTAATTTATTGTCTATGTGCAACTGACATTTTAGCTTTTGGTTTAATACCAAGCACTTCAAAGTATTCTTGTAGAAGAATAGTCGATAACCCTCTTACACAGTGTAATTGGAATTCTGCATGTTAGAACATTTGGTTTCTGAAAGATTTTTTATAAATGTTAATAGCTGTCTTTTAAAATGGTGTAAGTGTGAAATGCTATGAAAAGCAAAGATTTAAATGTCACCATGTCTATAATTTTCGTATTGTAAAAACTAAATAAGTTTTTTCAGAATGAAAAACCTAAAGACCTGCTGCAAGTTTGAAGATACAAGCTAGCTCATTACTAGTTTTTGAAACTGATATGATAGGCACGTTTTGTAAAACTACACGAGTTTTAGACTAAAATGTATAGTTGAACATTTAACTGCCCAGCAGCGTTATTACTGCAAAGTCTTCCTCTTTGCTGGTATTCATGATCTGAGTATGAATAATTCATGGTAATAGAAGGATTTACCTGGAAAGCCGTTAGAGTCTCATCAGAAGTATTCTCCTCTTACGGACCCACCGGCGCTCAGACTGAAAAGCTACTCACATTTGTCTTGGTTGAGTGTTATGATTTTCTCCTACTAATGGGGGGCTGTGGTACATCAGTAGGAAGACGTATCTTTTTTTTTTTTTGGAGAGAGGTTGTGCCTAACTAGACTGGAAAGCACAGATGTTTTAAGGTAAATTGTGCAGAGCTTTTCCATCCACTTGGGTGAAGCATGGAGCCAGGTATTTTGGATTAATGAAACTTAAAAAAAGACAGGTTTTCATAGCCTAACCCTCTATGTTCTTTGTTAACAAAGTCAATAGCACAGTAACAACCATGCCACAAAAAAAAAAAAAAAAAAAAAAAAAATTGTTATGTATGACTTCTTTATCCTACCATATTTAAATATGTTTTAAGAGTAAAGAGGTAGCTTGAGACATCCACAGTGTCAGCACTTTTTTGAGAGTTACCAAAGGTGTCGGTTTACCATTCAGCATGCCTGAATCAAAAGGACAATACCATCTAGGAAAGAAAAAAAAATTATAAAGAACAGGTAACATAAACAGAAATCATGCCAAAAACGCCTTGTCCTCCCATGTAGGTTTTAGGAAGCCAAAACAATCTTTGCCTCATGTACTGTAATAATAAGGATTTACTTTAAGCAGAACAAGATAAGATAATCTTTGTGAGCTAAAGGAAAGTATTCTTTAAAGTCTCATTGGAAAGTTTGTGATCCCTCTCCCTCATCCTCTAAGCTGATTTCTTTAAGCAGTAAACTTATTTACAAGGTTTTTATTAAAAGAGTGCATCAAAAGTTTCCACAATTTTGGTACTCACATCTCTATCCAGGAAAAAAAATAGCAGGGGCAGAGGGAGCATCTTACAGCCATCAGCTGCAGTGTAGGGACCAGAAGCCTCTCTATCAGGAGGGACTTTCACAACTAGTAGTTTATGCATTTACTATAGCAGAAAGACTCCTGTAGCTTGAGTTATTGGAGGTTGCTAAGTACCTCCAGATTGGAAATGGGTATGTGACATGTTACAAAGATTTTTATCACACTGTGTGGATCTCAGGTCCAAAACGTCTGGGAACAGGGAATGTGTGTGGGGAAAGAGCGAGACAGTGAGAGAGAGAAGAGGGAGGGGGGAAGAAGACAGAATGTCAGCCTGCATGTAAAGAATGTCAGCCTGCATGTAAAGAATGTCACCATGCAGGGATGGACAATAAAGGATGTTCTGCAAGGCTGGAATTAGGAGAGCATCATAAAACCTTCATCTTAGATTGGAAGAAAGGGTTTACTGACATTCTTGTTCACGGTTTCTTGTTGCTGACTGCCATGTTGCTTCTATGCAACACAAGAGTGTGGATCTATTCTTGCATAGGAGATACAGTGTTCTTCTAATTGTCCTAGAAATGAGCAACAAATAACAAAAGAAGAAAAGAGATTATAATCTTGCAAGCTATCTTGTGCCCTGTATTGGATGCTGTAAAATAGTGAAACTCAGTAAGACAGAAACTGAAGCATGGTTATATTAGTTTATATTTTATAAAAGCTATTGCCTAGTCAACAAAGAAAAATCTGAGAGTTTTGTTTTTCTGTCAAAGGGTGTTTAGGGCATCATGACTCTCAGATATTATCTGGCTTTTTACATTGTTTGAAGGGACTTAAGGTATATTAATTTTTAATTTACAGATATTTAATTCTCCTATCCTGTAATTACGTAATCATTCCATGAATTTACAGCATTTGAAAATATTATACTATGCATCTTGAAAACCAAGCCAGTGACCTTGTATAATGGTCCATTTTCTCCTTTAAGAATAAATTAAAAAAAAAAATAGCAGCAACATTAAAGACAGTTGCTAGCAACAAGTTTCTTATTCACAATAACAATGGAAACCTTCATCACCTGTAGAGTCCAGCAAGCTAATAGGAAAATGCAGTAAATGTTAGCTAAAGTATATAACATTAGAAAAGGACATTTGTTCATTTCACATCCTGAATGAAGCACGATTTTATGACATTTCTCAATCTTTGTATTTTCCTTTTATTTTTTTTTTCCCAGCTTCCACCTCTTCAGTGAAAGGAAATCGTCAAGTGACCTTGAAATGTGCACTGGCATTTTCCTGGCAGAGAAAGAAGTTCTCTTTTCTCATTTGCAAAAATGAATAACAATTTGATCATTCTTAAAACTTCTAAAAGGTTAATTATGCTCTCTCCGTGAGCACTGAATAAAAACCTGCTTTATCTCTGCCCAAATGAAACCCACAGGGCTCCCATTCCCTGTAACTCTGCCTGGAGACCAAATCCTGCATGCTGTCAATTAACTCCTATCAGCTCATAGATCTGTGTGAGCTGCAGATGATTTTCTCATCTGAAAACTATGACAGCTCTCATTTGCCAGAGCTGTTGGGTGACTTTAAAAAATTCACAGCAGGAAAGTGTTCTCTGGCTTTGGGCTTGGTGGACAGAAAAGAAAAAGAAAAAGTGAGAAATTGATAATCAGAAAGGTCCAGGGTTAGAGTTCATTTCTAGCTCTAAGATTTCCGTCTGGTTGCAAAACCCCACTTGAACTTGAATTGCATGTTTCAAACAATAGTAGAAACTGAACATGGCCATGTACCACTGAGGTGTTTCCTTGAGTGGTTTGTTGGGATTTTTTTTTTTTTTTTAATATTGTTGAATAATAACTGCCAGCCTCAGAGGAGATAATACTGGCAAACTATAGAATTAGTAGAACAGAAACCCCAACATGAAGCATTTAGCCTGCTGGTGTTACTTCCTGGTTGAAAAATGGCTTTTTAATTTGGAAGTCAGAATAGAAATCTGAAAGGGAAAGCCTGAGAGCCTCTAAGAGTATTATTTCACTTACCTAGCAAGATGAATAGTGCTGTTTCCAAATGAAACAAGAGGAAGCAAAAAACTGCACTGAGCACTTGATGATCACTGTATGTCTGCCTGCTTCTTTTATTTTTATAGTTTAAGTTCAACTCTTGAAGAGTCAGCTATAATAACTTGCAACAAAGCCATAGGAACTGGTGCGGTGGCTCTGCATGTGTTAGAAGCTGGAGTTAAAGTAATTTTAGGTCGACCACATATTGATGGAGTTACACTTAGCACATGCTAATCTGGGTTCTGCTCATGGACCTACTTTGACCTTTGGAAAACTGTTGATTCTCCCGCGTGATATTACTGGGTTAGCTGTAGATATCAATGCCTACTGTTCTAGCCAGACGAAATGACAGCTTGGGTGTACATCAGCATTCACTGCTAAACAATTACGTCATTCAGTTTTCAACAGAAAAGAACAATGAAAATTATTAATCTTTACTGAAAATAAAAAGATTTATCAGTTTATTACATTCCTTCTGTACATTTAAAATGCAAGCTCTTTGGGACAGACACAATGAGATCATATCTTCTTGTAAGTTTTTACTCAAAAGGAGACAGTAGTAAATGCATCACTCTGAGATAACAGAATTTGAGAGTTAATTAAAACAAAAAGTAGTTCTGATGTAGCTCCACATTTTTACTATTTGAGTTGCCATGATATTCTTCCTTTTTTCTCTCTCTTTTTTTCTCATGCTTCCCGATTTGCCAAAGCTGTCACCAGCTAAATCATTCTTGACGTTACAGTCAGTTGACAGCTCAGTACAGGGCAGGGTGGGTTTTCCACAGTAAGTCTCTGAGTTGTGTTAAACTTTTTGTCTGAAAGTACTAGGAAAGTCCCACTGTTATCAAATAAGCCAGGATTTCACATCAGTGTTAAGAACATTAATAAAAGAGAGATTCCTGGACAACTTAGAATGTCGGAAAATCAGGCTCACCTGGTTAACAGGTAGGGGGAAAAATATTTTAAAAAAGGTGAGCTGAAAGTTAACCATGTTCAGAATAACTCGTGCAAGCACACATGTACGTGTAGAGCAATCTGATAACATGCCACCTGATTCTTGGAAAGTTGCATGATTCCATTTTAGCTTTACAGTTCATCTTAAAAATTATTAGTATGATCACTCTGATTTTTCAGCTGTAATATAATTAGCAATGTGGAATAAAATTATGGTTTTGTTTGTTTTTGGTTTTTTTTTTTACAAATGTCCGAATCAGGCTGCAATGTGGTGTATTAAAATATTTCCATGAGGCTTTATTTAATTTTCATTAAGCAGCAGAACAAAACATCTATCATGGAATATTTGTTGTTTATATGGCAATAACCTTCCACTTCTTCAAAAAAAAACTAATGAGGTCTGAAATCCACAATGATTTAATTACATTTTAAATACACCAAGAAGCTTTAATGAAAAGCTTCAAACATCTTAATTATGCTATCAATTTTACCTAACAGAGAGAGAAATGGAAAACCTACTAGGCATAAGTAATTTAAATGGCTGAAATACAAGTAACCTTAGAAATGGATGGCCGAGCCCAGAGAGTCGTGGT